>NC_141029.1:30902500-31175000 GCF_052040795.2 Danio rerio | reverse complement strand
TTAAAAATTCATTTCTAATAACTGATTTATTTTATATTTGCCATGATGACAGTATATGATATTTTACTAGATATTTTTCAAGACACTTCTAGGCAGGGTAGGATAATTAATCAAGTTACTGTATAATGATGGCTTGTACTGTTGACTATCGAAAAATATAGCTTAACCTGATTAGTAAAAACACAGAAAGACTTAAAAATTTCCATGTGGGTGTAAACAATATCTTAATATCCCAAGCAAACTGATCAAATGAACAGAACACACAAAGTACAATCTGTTTCTTACCCAAGGCTGACTGTACTCTCAGCCATTTTTATCAACATTAGTTAAAAACTGGTATTGTCTACATCCAAACTGGCAGCTTACATACAAAGGAATTAAAAAGATTTAACACTTAAAATGGCAAGTATCACTTTAGACATAATTAAAAAAGAGCAAAAAACAATATAAACAGTTGTTTTCAATTCTTCAAGAATCCAGGTTCACTCAACAGGTCTCCATGGCCTCTGATCTGATTTAGGAGCTCCTAAAAATAGAGTTTTGACAGACAAAGATAGGGACAAAGACACTTCAAGTGAACATTCCTAAATATACCCTGAAATTAGGTAATGTTTAACTTTATTCATTAGTCAAAATAATTTCAATTATTGAAATACTGATCTAAATAATCACATGAATAAAGTAATGAGAAAAATAATAGACTTTGATCCTTTCTGAGATGGAAGACAGAAATCTGACCCTATCAACATGGTTGAGGTCATGATAGGAAACAAACGTAGACCTGTAATTAATTAACCACTGTATTTACCCAGTAAATTAATCAGAATGTGTGCATATTATGCATGGATGTTTATAAATATTACAGAACAAAAAGTAGCACAGGTTCAACTGTAGATCAGTTTTGCCACAAGCTTTCCTTAAGTTTTATAATGCCATACACAGATGATGTTTCTGCAACCATGCTAAAAAAAAACATTGTAAACCAGCCTAAACTGCATTGTTAATATTAGTTTGTCTCTTATCCTGGTCGCTGGTTTTGGACGGATTTAGTACAGCTTGTCATCTGGGTAAACAGGAGCTTGGCCAGTCTAGTATAAATGTTTGCCTTCTTTCAGAAAAATAGACAGTTTAAAAATAAAATCAGTGTATCATTTCAACATTGGAAATTCTGTCATGTTAACACAGTATTGTGACCCATGACAGCGTCTCAATTCCCCCGATTATTGAAATAAGGTCTGTTCTCTAGTGAGATAAGAGGACATCTCAGCTGAAGACTTATAATACGGCTTGAGCTTTTGTGCCGTTAGATCCCAAAAGCTTCTTGCGAAATGTGAAAAAGCTCCTTTGTGTTGATTTTAAGCCTTTTGAGTTTTGAAAAGTTCCACAAGTAACTTTCGTTCATTTATTTAAAAAGCCAACTATGTCAGATAGCATTTGGGGAAATTCAAAGCGAGTGATTTAAATGTTAGTATAAATTTCTAGCTTTAAGTTGATGTGTTTGGGAGAATGGCTCTGACCATCCTGAAAGCTTTTTTTTATCCCAACAGAAAAACACATTTTCATTAGCCGTTACTCAGCGTAGCTCTTTTCAACGAACACATATGGAAACTTGCAGTGACTGGACTCTCTGATTTGCTTGATCCACTACAAACACTTCTTTTTATAAAAAACGTTCATGTTCAAGGGCAGAAAGCCTTATTTTGGGCCCCATTAGCTTAAAGAGCGTAATGATAAGAAATGGATGAAGTGCTTACAAAAGAACATCTCCACACCCCTGTTTTAGATCTGAAGCCATGGATGATTATCATCATTTCAGCTCTATGCTAATTGCAGGAGAGCAACACCAATGCAAAACAACAAGCACAAAAGGGGAGCGAGCGATATGGCAGCTTTTCCACCAACAAACAACTTTTTGCATATGCGATTAATGGAGTGTTGCTACAGCAACGGAGGTAACTCAGCATTGCTCACAATTATCTTCCAGTCAGGAGGAAAGTTCCAAGCAAACTAGGTGTTTAGAGGATGGGATTTGTGGTGTTGCTTAAAAAGCTGATGCATAATGAGGTTCAGAAGTTGTAAATTTTCTGTAGGAACTTCTTTGATGGCATTTGCGTCCATTTCTTTGTTCCCAGTATGTTTACCATGCAACATTAAAGAAAAAAGCTTTTTCATTTAATCCATAAAAAAATACATGAAGTTGAAGCTTGTTAAAGTACTGTACAGTAGATCTGACGTATCTACAATGATTGACCTGCCCGTTTGTGACCGTAATTGCTGTGTGAGCTAATATTCCCTGGTGATAATTGTTGCAATTGTGATTAGTACGTCATACAGACCTCGTATGAGCTTTTTGTGACAAAAGATATTTGCCTGCCTCCGTTGCTTGGGAAAATAGAAGTACTTGAATCAGTAAAAAAATGGGGTTATATAATAAGGAAACTGCTGTGATCGTTCTTTGACCTTTGACATGGCGAATTTTAAGCTCTACATTAACATGACTGGATCCAGCAGTAAGGCATCACAGTTTAGGCAGTGCAATATTGCACAAATACAAGTGTAAATTGCGTTTATGCAACAGTTCAACAGCACAAGTGTGTAAATAAAAGATACAACTATGGAGTGTCTTTAAAACTGCCCCATCATGGGTTCAGATCTTATTTAGTCAGTTTTAAAGGCGCAATATGTAAGATAATATTTAAAAACCACTAGAACAGTGTCTTGTTGAGCAGTATTTGTTCAGAGTACTTACAATGATCCCAAATGTTTCCAAGTATTTGTAAATAATGTGAAAATCTAAATTTTAAGGACATCAACCTTTTATGTCGTCGCCTGTCAGTGGTGTCATATCCGCTTTACCTTTTTTTTTAAAGAAACCATTACAACAATCTGATTGAAGAATGTGGAATAGCAGTTTGTGTCATCTGTCAAGCAACTACAGTAGTTTGTTTGTGCATTCACTATTATACATCACAGTTATTCTTTATTGTTTGCTGCAGGGCTAAGCAGTGGCACTTGGCATTTCTTTGTGGAGTTTGCATGTTCTCCCTGCGTTCGCATGGGTTTCGCATGGGTTTCCTCCGGGTGCTCCAGTTTCCCCCACAGTCCAAAGACATGCGGTACAGGTGAATTAGGTTGGCTAAATTGTCTGTAGTGTATGAGTGTGTGTGTGAATGTGTTTATGGATGTTTCCCAGAGATGGGTTGCGGTTGGAAGGGCATCCGCTGCGTAAAAACTTGCTGGATGAGTTGGCGGTTCATTCCTCTGTGGCGACCCCAGATTAATAAAGGGACTAAGCTGACAAGAAAAATGAATAAATGAATGAATGTTTGCTGCAGGTTCTGTCCGCAAGGAAAAATCCAGACCAACTATTATGTGTTTTTTGGTCTTTTATGCAGTGTATAATCCTAAAACATATTGAATCTGCATATAGGACCAATAAAATTGCACAGTGGCTCAGTGGTTAGCACTGTTGCCTCACAGCAAGAAGGTAACTTTCAATCACCACTACACACACAGACCAATTTGCAAAACAAAATACTTTTATTAACCGCTATTATTATTATTATTACTACTATATTCAACTACTAGGCCTTTCACCATATCAAATTTTTGTTGTACGATATATTGCACCAAAATATATTGCGATAAACAATATTTTGTCATTTTAAGCCAGTTTATGCCACTCATTATATAATGCCAGAATGAAAATACAATATAATTATAATGTAAGTTCACTCCTCCAAAGAACACATGATACTATATTCTTAAGAATATTTAATTTAATTATAGTCATTTTAACTATTTAATAATTAGGCATTGGAATCGGATTGTTAAAACAAATATCCTAAACAAATAAATGTTAACAAAAATGTAAAGTAACAGAGGCTGCGATATCTGGTACCAGATCTATTTTCAGTTGTCAGACACCCACATGAAAACATGCTAAAATAATTTATAGTAAATGCTACAGTGTTTTATTTACCATAATGACACTGACACCTCCAACAGAGAAAAAGCACCACCAAAAATGATTGAGGTCATGTCCATGTGTTGTGCGACAAGTCAGTATATTAATTATTGTGACCGGCCTAATAATAAAACACAATATTAAAATTCTAAGGAAATCAGTCTAGCAAATTTATTACTTTTTTATTTCTGTAATGACAACTTTCAGAGAGATTTAGTTAATAGTTTAGGTAATAAATATGTATATGGCAATATTTGGTCTTGATGGCATAGTACAAGGACTTGATACTGTCAGTATATTCACAGACATACAGTCTAAAAATTTAACACACTGCTGCGGCAAACGCAATATACATGTATACCCTATAGCAGATTTTAAACAAAGGTGAAGCTGGGGTGGAGGAGGGTCTCTGAAAATGTGCTGCAGAATGGTAGTGTACAGCACTGGGGCATTTCAAATATACTGTAAGTAAGCTCATTGGCAGCTGAGACTCAGCAACCACTGACCTGCGCCAGACGTATCAGCCTGTGCGTGCATAGAGTTTCACAAGAGTTTCACAACAGAACAAACATAACCAATTTTGTCTCATGTTTAATCACTACAGACACTTATATCAGATTCAATATATTGAGCAAAGTGTTTAAAGCACTCTACGGAATGGTGTCAGAATACTTAGCTGAGCTTATTAAGTCCTAGTCGAACATTACGATCATCAAACAGGCTCCTAACAATTCCCAGGCTGCGTCTTAAATTAAAGGGTGATTTAGCTTTTTCAATCGCTGGTCCAAGACTGTGGAATAATCATTGGATGTTAGGATGTCATGCTCCTTGACTCTTATACTGTCTGTAAAGATACTTTCATAATCGTTTTTGTGCTCTATATCCTTATATTGGCTTTATGCAATTTTTTTTGTAATGCACTGCACTGTGAAGCTATACTGTGTAACCAATAATATATATATTTTACAGTATGTGATGTACATTTTAGGCTAACTGACAAAATGAACAAAACTCATAATGCTAGTTCAATATCAAATGATTTAGCAATGTATTTTCTTTTATGCTGTGAAAAATGAAGAGGTGCTCTTTTTCGGTTCAGGTCTTATCATTTCTATTTCTTGTGCCTGAATAGCAAATTAACATCAGACAGCTGAATAACATTTTATGAGGAGAAAAATGCGAAGGAAAAGCATAATAATTTGGAGATTGAACAATGCGTTTGAATTATAGCATTAATAAGATGTAATAATAAACTGCTCAAATATAATATTTCTAAAGGTCATGGTGCTGTTTTCTACAGAACACATGTGGTTAATACAGAGGAGCTTATGTAACTTAACCGATTTTCCTCATTACAATTGCGTTATTGGTGTAAATGCAATCATATCATTTCAAGGTCTAGCCGTCAAAAAAACATGTTTGTTAGGACAGGCTGTGCTCTGTGAGTTTTGTACAAGCATGTGATCAAGCCTAAATACTCTTCAAGCTATATTAGTACAGAATTTCAACTTTTGAAGCTAACTAAATAATTAATAAAATAATATAATATGGGCGGTTCATTCCGCTGTGGCGACCCCGGATTAATAAAGGCACTAAGCTGACAAGAAAGTGAATGAATGAATACTATAATATGCTGAACTGCAATGTGGATTTTTAAAAATAATATTTTTTTAGTTTTAGTTGTTTTTTAGTTTTAGTTTTTAAAAATGTATTTTAATACTGGTTATCAACCTAAGGTCATCATGATTCAGAATATTTTGTGCTTTCATAGATTCTTCTGTTTGTTTGTACATGCTAACCTCGATTTAGAGATCTGCGTGGGACTAAATTTTGAATCCCGCTCCGGCCTGCACCCGCCAGGTTTTAGCCCGAACCCGACCGCTCCCGCTTATATTAAGAATTTATTGTCCCGCTGCCCGACCCGCCCCGTTTTCTGACACACAGGCGTTTGCTGTTATATCAACTCAAAGGCTTGTAATACCATGTATCAAGTACCAATGTAATACCAAAAGGTTTTATATAAAGGTATATAAATACTGAGTCGCGCCAGCTCCGGGCCGATTCCGGGGCCGATTCCGCGGATGCGGCAGCGTCGGCTCGCTTACGGCCGCCGCATCTGCCCCGATTGATTCAGGCCGGAATCGGGCAGTGAGTCCACAAGCATCCGGAGTCCGGCAGCCGGAGCCGGAGCCGGGCTGAGTGGTAAGTCTCCGGCAGGCGAGAATCTAGCCGGAACTGGCCCGAGTGTATTTTGCTATCTGGGAAAGCTCTCTCTCTCTCTCATACGCGCGCGCACTAACATACACACACACAAGCACCAAGCACACACACAGGCAAAGCTCTCTCTCTCTCTCTCTCTCTCTCATTCGCATAGCAATATCCGCGATATTGCTAGACAGCCCGCTCCCGTCCCAAATTAAACCCGTTACCGACCGCTCCTGCGATTTAATCGGAAATTTATTCCCGCGCCGCAGAAATCTGGTCGGGTCCTGCGGGAATGCAGACCTCTACCTCGATTATACATATAATTCAAATGATCACTCATTTTACAAAGATGGTTTTGGCCTTAGAATTTGGAACTGATTTAAAAAAAATATTCGCCCACTACCTATTGAATCCAAATTTGAAATGAATAGACATACAGTAAACAGAATAAACTACAATTAGGGCTGCTTGATTCAGGCTAAAATGGGAAACATGATTTTTTTTTTTGCTTAAAATCAGGGTCCCGATTTCCTCATGATTTTGTAGATGTAAAATAGAGGTTAATATGAGTAGGCTATTATTTTTGTTTTTTCTCAAAACATATGGTAAAACAACAATAATAAAATTATTCCTACGTGTACACTGTACATCTTTCTATATTTAGGCTAATACACAGCTATTTTTTATTTATTTATTTATTTATGTATTTATTTATTTATTTATGCCTACTTATTTGTATGTATGCTTGTACTTTCATTTTAGTTGTTTTTTATTACTTAATTTTATTTGCCAAAATGAATTCTCATTTCGAGTGCTTAATTTGTGAATTGCGAGGTTCTTTAACAGATCAGGATAACAGATACGGCATGTTATCCGAGGATGTAGAGGTGTCACGCATGAAAGTGGAGAGAGGCGGAGTGTGTTGTTGGGGTTTTCCTGAACGAAAGTGAACCGGGAGGTTGTGGGGCGTTGGATGGCGGAGGTGTTTCGCTATGAAAGAAAAAAAACATATCAAATGCTTGTTGTAATTATAACTCTAAAATGTGATATGATTATTTAAATGATGTGCAAGCTTTCGGTTTCACTTTCACTGCTGATTCATGTCATGTTCATGTCATGCCTGCCGTCTCTCTGAGAAAAGAAAACATACATGCAAATTATACCTCCCGCGCTGCTCTAATACAGTCGCTCTGTGCAATAAACTGAACATTATCGTGTGCGTGGCCTCTCGGTAGTAAACAAACAGTACGTCAGCTCATGTGTGAATTTACAGTTGTGAATATGTCATTGCATTAAGACAGAAATGAGGTGTCCATGTTGCTTATCAACATATATAAAACAATAGGAAGACCGCCTATATGCTTCTCTCCTGACTTTGACAATATAATTTGCTGAATCATAGAAAAGTAGAATTAGGATTGTGTGTACAGTCGAATCAAGATCGCAGTCTTTTTTTCAATTAATCTTGCAGCCCTAACTACAATTGTAAAAAGTAATAATGATATTAAAATCACAACACTAAATAGACCAGAATAGATTATTTGTGTGTGCTGTTTTAACTTTTAATCTTGTGAGCATGCTTCATATTACCTCCATTTTGAAGACCTTGGAATAAACATTATTCAGTTTTAATAAACTGTTTTAAAAATACAATTAGGATACACCTGGAGCCAGTTACACAAGTTAGACTCTTGAAAAGTTAGCTGTATGTTAGTCGTAAATGTGTATATATGTAATGTTTGTGTGTGTGTGTGTGTATGTGTGTGTGTTTATGTATTTTATGCAAATTGAACTGTAAACTGAGTATTGTTAAATAAATAAGTGTATGTCTATGGGTTGCACGCTATTGCAGTGGGTAGCGCTCTCGCCTCACAGCAAGAAGGTCACTGGGTCAGTTGGGCTTTCTGTTAGGGGTTTGCATTTTCTACCCGTGTTCATGTGGGTTTTCTCTGGATGCTCCAGTTTCCCTCACAGTCCAAAGACGTGCTATATGTGAATTGGGTAAGCTTAATTGTCCGTAGTGTATGTATGTATGTATGTCATGGATCTCCAGGTCGGTGGTTGAACATCGGTTGAGCACAGTAAAAATTAGATGTTACAAAGCACCAATATATCAACTTTGATTTAAACAGCCCTGGGAGTAGATAAGTCAGTGAGTATATATGTCTATCAATAGTGTTGTTCTACAATCATTTTCAAGTGTTCATGATGGATTGCCTGAGGGAAGAACCTGTTCCTGTTTTGAGCTGTTCTGGTGCACAGTGCTCTGTAGCGATGACCAGACGATAAAAGTTCAAAGGGAGGGAGTGTGCTGTATGTGAGGGGTCCAGGGTGACTTTGCCAGCTCTTTTGCTCATTCTGAAAAGGTGAATTGGGTAGATTGAGGTAAAAGAGACCTATTATGCAAAAATCACTTTTATTTAGGGTTTAAACACAGTTTTGTGACAACAATGTGTGAATATAGCCAGTTTCTAATGGTAAAACATTATTAATTCTCGTTTTTTATAATCACACTCCAGAAACACTTTGATTAACATTCTCCCTTTGTACGTGTCTTCAGAGGGGGAAAGCCCTGCCCCTTATTTATGGTTTTTCTCTCTTTAGCATAAATAGACCTGAGTAAGAACCAGCCCGCTACTATTAGTTTTCACACTGTACCTGTTGAAGATAATGTCAGTGGCTAAGAGGCCTTAAAAATTTTGAGTATTAAGCTGCTCAAATAAATAGTTTCCATAGACTGCCTACTTCTGAGACACTTCTTTTGACATTTTGACAATTTTTCACAAAGATAACGGTAGTCCTGTTTTAAATCTGCCACTATGTTGATGCACAGGCATTTGTAGCTCTGTTCTTTTTAAAAACAACACAATCTCATTTGAGTAAACGGTCACTAAAATGGCACATTTTGGATCAAAATCCATAATGGCCAGTTTCAAAGTGTTCTAAAACATCATTTGTGGGGTATTTTAACAGAAAACTTGACATACACACTCTAGAAACATCAGACTTATTTTATATCTTGTTGAAAGGGGCATAATAGGTATTCTTTATTACAAAAAGTAATTCCTTTTGTTTAACTGTTAGTTGGAGAAACTAATATTTGAGATCAAGTCTCAACATTTATGCAGCTGGTCACAAATCTTATAGTGTTTTTTGAGAGTCTCATGCAAAATTCAGATAATTTGACTATGAAATTTGATTTTAACCACACAGTATGAAGTCACAACTATTAGCCCCCATTTTTCTTTCTTTTTGAAATATTTCTCAAATGATGTTTAAGCAAGGAAATTTTCACTGTATGCCTGATAATATTTTTTTCTTTTGGAGAATGTCTTTTTTTGTTTTATTTGGGCTAGAATAAAGGCAATTATTCATTTTTTAAAAACCATTTTAAGGTCAAAATTATTAGCCCCTTTAAGCTAATTTTTTTCTGCCTGTCTACAGAACAAACCATCGTTATACAATAACTTGCCTAATTACCCTAACCTGCCTAGTTAACCTAATTAATCTAGTTAAGCCTTTAAATGTCACTTTAAACTGTATAGAAGTATCTTGAAAAATAACTAGTCAAATATTATTTATTGTCATCATGGCAAAGATAAACTAAATCAGTTATTATAAATGAGTTAATAAAACTATTATGTTTAGAAATGTGTTTTAAAAAAATCTTCTCTCTGTTAAACAGAAGTTGGAAAAAAAATAAACAAGCTATCTAGTAATTCAACGGGGCTAATAATTCTGACTTCAGTTATATATATAACATTATACACTTTATAATATTTTTTTTATTAATTAATAAATCATTCCTAAGCTGATACTTTAGATTTAGATGCTCTTGTTGTGTAGAGAATTAGTTTCTCCAAATATTCCAGTGAAATACTTTGCCATGATGACTCTTATAAAACACTTAGAAGGTGTTCTTAACTTAATAGATCTTTCAAAGTCATTCCAGACCACTTACCTGGCAGGACATTTTATGAAGAATAGCACTGACGTTTTGCTTACAGAGCTTATTAAAAGCTGATGACACCCATAGATATGCTTTAAAGTTAAGCACCCTATAGCTGGATTAAAAATAATGACAGTGTTGCGATTGCTGTGTCTTAAGAAAATAAAGTGGTGCTCGAATGACGTCAGAATCCAGAAGAATAATTTGCATGATATTTCCCTATTAGGGTTTATGCTTTGGTTTTTCTATTCATGAGAAAATAACATATGTGCTAAACATAACTCAACAATATTTTACGTCTAATGCAATGTATTTGAACAATTTTCCTGGGATCAAACATGATTCTTGTGCTAGTATGGTACAATGCTCTACAAATCAAGCTACATACGACATAGATAAAAGAGCACAACTCATTATGCCTTACTCTGGGTAGAGGCATTATTTTAGTAAATGCTTCTATGGGTCATATTTACAGAAATGGGCAAACAAACTATGAGGTATACAGGTTCGCTGATTGTATGTTTTGAGTCATTGTCTTGTTGCATAATGAAACCAAATAGCTGCAGTTCAGATGAAATTATTTGTTTGTTTGTCTGTTTACTTAACAGGGGCTGTAGATTTAATATTGCTATACAGAGATAACCAATTCCTGCTGTATACAGGGCATATAACATGAGGCTAGTTTTTAGCCCTCGTCCCTGCATGGTTAGGATTTACATAAAATAAAAAATAAATTGAAATACTTATAATAAATAAAAAAAGTATTACAATTCTAATAAATAAAATAATACAGAATATGGGTGAAACGGTGGCTCAGTGGTTAGCACCATCACTTCAAAACAAGAAGGTCGCTGGTTTGAGTTCTGGCTGGGTCAGGGGGCTTGGCAGTTGGCAGCTCCAGTATCCCCCACAGTCCAAAGTCATGCTCTATAGGTGAATTGAATAAACCAAATTGGCCATAGTGTATGTGTGTGAATAAGTGTGTATGGATGTTTCCCAGTACTGGGTTGCAGCTGGAAGGGCATCTGCTATGTAAAACATATGCTGGATAAGTTGGCGGTTCTTCTGCTGTGGTGTCTTCTGATGAATTAATAGACTAAGTCGAAGGAAAATGAATGAATTCATAAATACATGATAATACAATTAACATTCTAATACAGATAACTATGGATAAGTTAAAGTACATGTGAATTCTAAATTTACAATGTTTATTTTGCTAGTGCTCACTGTTATTCTTTAGGTGAACAATTAAACTGTGCAAGTCGACTAAAACAAAAATCAATGGAAGTCTAATGATAAAGCATTTGCTGCAGTGTTTGGTGTGGTGGTCCTTGGCTTCAGCCACAGTATTCTTAACCACACCCCTAATAACATTAGTTTGCTATAAGAGAAATATATGTACAAAAAGAAAACCTAAATACATTATAAAGCTACAGATGATATTGTGAAGAAGCTCTGATTGATGTTAAAGCTCTCTTTTTAACGATTAGTTAAAGATAATAATGACTATCTAGAAAACAATTGCTTATACCATGGGAAATAATGCTAAAAATACATGGAAAGTTGGCAAACCTGAAGAATGAAAATAGAAGTAACTTGGATATCCACTGCTGGTTTCAGCATCTTTGTCTTCCCTCTAGGATGTTTGTTTGTTTGTTTATTTGTTTGTTTTTTTGTTTTTTTGTTTGTTTGTGTGTTCGTTCATTCATTCTTTCATTCATTCATTTGTACCTGTTTCTTTTACAGATCTAACAAAGTAATTTTACAGAGAAATTTAAACAAAAATTATTCCCACCCCTACCCTCTGAACATTATGAAATTACGTTTAATTAAAAGAGAAAAGAAGAAGAAAAAATTATAAATATAATATAAATAAATAAACCTCTACAGAATACACATGCACCTTGCTCACCCAATATTATAAACACGAATCCTCAGGTATTTAGATAATGTACTTAATTACATTTGATTTGCAATTGAAAGGCCCTTAATTTTAGATTGACAGTCTGTACAGATACTTACATGCTCAAAAAGGAAAATTTAAATGGGCTCCATGTTTTAGAAAAAGCCCTAGTATTGCTGTTTGTTGTAAACCTGAGTTTTTCCAAATAGATAAAGCTCATTGCATCTCACAACCAGTTGTCAAAACTTGAAGGACATTTAATTTTTTTATTCATCACTGACTAAAATTGCTAACTTTGTTTGATTAGATTAAATACATTTTAAATCCAAGTTTTTCTGCTTAGATGCACTAATAGCACACTGAGGACATTCGCTGGTTGCCGAAAGAAAAGCACAAACTAAAAATAAACAGATTTATCTATTCATCAAGTGTGGATGCAAATACACATTATCGCTGTATTTATATTTAGAGTTATCATGCTTTGTGTAAATGGGTCTTTAGCTGATTTGGTTGAATCTTTCGTTCTCCCAGAATAAATCTCTAGCTTTCCCTGCTTCACAACAGTCTCTGGCTATCACACTTCTACCTCCTTATTTGACTGTGGGTGTGAGATATCATCCCGGTAACATCTTCCCTCCGGTTCTCTATCTGACATTAGTTCTTCTGTTCGAGCCAGAAATGTCTCATGCGTCCACAGTACACTCTTTAAGTCATTCCCTGTCCAGCTCTTGTCTGTTTTCCCCAATTTAGTCACTTTGCTTTATTTGTAGTTGTTGCTTGCAGGACGTTCTGCCCATCAGTCCTGCACCTCGGAGCCTCCTGTGGTGACAGTGAATGCTGGCACTGGAACATCATGTGTGTCGTTGAGCTGTGCTGTTAGCTGAGGACTAGTTAAGTGTCTGTTGTGAAGGCTGGACACCCTGAGGTGCCTTTCCTCTTGAAGAGTGGTACATTTTGGTCTTCAGCTCTATTTCTGTCCTTTCTGTCCTAGACCCAGTACTGCTTGGTAAACTCTTTTTTTTCATGAAATCTTCAGTTGTTCCCAAAAACCCAAAGTTTACTCTTTGAAGAATTTGCATTGCGAAAAAGCCTGTGAATGTCTGTCTATGCGTGATGTCTCACAAGTTATTGTTCATATAAATGTGCATTCCTGTTATGTAAAATGTACATTTTAAGGGTCATGGCGCAGTGGGTAGCGTTGTCGCCTCACAGCAAGAAGGTTGCTGGTTTAAGCCTCAGCTGGGTCAGTTGGTATTGCTCTGTGGAATTTACTTATTCTTTCCCGTGTTTGCGAGGGTTTCCTCAAGGAGCTCCGGTTTCCCCCACAAGTCCAAATTGTCCATAGTGTATGTGTGTGAATAAGAGTGTATGGGTGTTTCCTGCTGCATAAAACATATGCTAGATAAGTTAGCGGTTCATTCCGCTGTGGCAACCCCTGATTAATAAAGGGATAGGCCAAAAAGAAAATTAATGATTGAATGGTTATGAAATAAGTTTAAATTCAAATGTTGTATCTTCTCAGGGGCACTAGGGGAATTAATAATGTAAGTCACACATGACCTCAATGAGTTAAACCGCGCATACAGGTTGTAGCAAACATTTCGTGTTGTACGGAAGGATGGCAAAAATAGAAAACTCAAATTTACCGTACACCACACTGCTTTATATGCCAACCGTAGACGCCTTTGGCGAACAGCCATCATAAGAGAAAAATGGAGTGAGGATTCAGTGAAAAATGCTGGACTCTGCAGTGTCATTCATATCTGGTAAGTTGACGCTATGCTGAAACACATTACTCGTTTTGATTGCAGCAATGATTTCAGACAAAACAGTTAAACATGGTTAATTAAACTGCGGACACTGAATGCTTAGACTGAAATGAAAACATGTAAGTAAACATACAGGTGCAGTTCGCTAACAGAATGCAGATGTTTTGCTTGTTACTGATTATCCTGGCCTTGTATAGCTCCGTCTTCATTCCTTGCCTTTTTCTAGGCAGAACCTCGCTTTTTAGCACTACAATTTTTTGAATCTGGTAATCATTGAACATTATTTATTACACATGACCACACAGAGCAAAATTGAAGACATCCAAAGTCTTGACTTGAAGGCCTTAAACTTCCCTCTTGTATCAACACTTGGAGTTTCAGTGAGATAGTTGTATATTTGGGGCTGGATGCTTGGTCATTTCGTATTATCTAAAATATCCATTAGGAAGGTGCTATGGTAAATGGACTTGTCAGATAAACGCGGCTCACTTTAACGTTAATTTGGCCAAATGACTGTGCTTAGCACTGGGTGACAAGCTGTTATAATACACTGAAAGCATTATGTAAATAATATACATATTATGTAATCAATATAACTTATCTTTAATTCAACAACAAACTCCTTATCGGATCTCATTCCCTTGCTGTAAATGCTAGTGCTACCATTTTTTCTGCAACCTCGCTGCATGCTCATTCTGAATGTTTACAAAACGGGATTCGTCTAAATGCAATTTTGGACAAACAATGTAGAATATTTTTATTGATCTGTATTCATTATAATAAATAGAAAATGGTAACACTTTACTTGCTTTGCCTTTACATGAACCATTTATGGTGATGACATGTCATGAATATGAAGTAGGTTTTGAGCATGCTTATGACAACTGGCATTAAGTGTCACACTTCTATGACATTTTAAATGCAAAGATGACATTGCTTGAGATGTCTTTGCTATGATAATTTGACAAAACAAATACATCAGACTGTCTTTGTATTTGTCACTACAAACTTGATTATCATGATTATCATGATGCAATGGTGGTACAGTTTGTTATTTTAATGTCATTAAAGTCCCCAAGAAATCAAAACTAACCATATGATTTTGTTAGCTGACATTGCTAGTTTTTTGGTGAACAATTCATTTGTGCATGTCATTTGAAAAAAAAAAATTTGCCCTTCTGATCCTAAAGTGAAATCTGAAAATGCACTTCCTGTTGGTTTTCAGATTTCATGATTTTGAGGTAATGGGTGTGGCTAACGCTTTTTAAACGGTCAGTGTTGACAACAAACAGAAATGGTGGGCAGGAGGAATCTGTTAGGTTGTAATAACCCTTCAAAGACCCCTTTCCTATCTTTCTGAATGAAATGCCTACTTTAATACATCCATTCAGACCGTGGTAGAAAAAACAAGCCACGCCCACAATTTACACATTTAAAATTCCATTCCACTCATCACAATACAAAAAGAAGTCCTCTGGTTCATGAGGACTTTAAATGTCATTAATGACACTTATAAGATTATAATGGCTTCATGACAATTATGTTAATGATATATTTATGACAAGTCTTGCTGTCTAGAATTGAACCATATCAAGTTATCATGACAAAGACAGGTTGTGATATATTTGTGTTGATGTCAAGTTTTGACATCTCAAACAATGTCATCTTTGCATTTAAAATGATGATGATACTTAACAGTTGTCATAAGCATGCATAAAATCTCCTTTATATTTATGGCATGTGTTAAGTAAAGTATTAGCGAGAAAATTATTCTACTATTTTTTTTTTCTGACTGTACGTATTGACTGTGCTTATGCAAGAAAACTATTTAAAGCTTGAAAAAAAACATATATAAGGCATGACAGATGTATAGGAGCCTGATGCTTTAAATTCATGACAGCTATTGATTAACCTTCAAGAGTTTATGCTGTATGTGGTAAACACTGATGTGTCCAAAAATATAAAGAGACATGTATGAAACACCATGAAGAGCTTTAAATGTTTATATATGTCAGTGCACAGCAGAAAATCTGGACTTATCTCTGCAAGCGTAACTTGGCTTTGTTGCAGAAAACATAAAATTTTCCTGACTTAAAAACCTATCCTGTGCATTTTATTTTGACCAAGATTATTCCACCACAATCGTAGTTCTTTTGATGGACAGTGTAATTAAAAACAGTGTAGTGTTTGTGTGATAAAATGATGGATTTAAATATTAAATTAATTCATAAGAATAATAATAATAAAAATAACAAATAAAATTCCATTAGATTTAAATATGTTTTTTAACTATACATCAATGTCAGGTATAAACAAGTGTTTATTTAAGTGTGTGCAAAAATGCCATCAAAATGAAAATGAAAAAAACAAGAGGGCAAAAACAAATGTCCTGCAAAAATTAACCAAACAATCGCAGTTGTCACATGAAACTGCATGAGAAGTATCAAGTCACAGCATTCCACATAGATTTCACACATTGCATCAGTTTTTTTTTTCTTTTTTTTCTTAATACAGCGTTAAGCATTTTAACCAATCACACCAGTCTCAAACTCAATTTACCTGGGGCCCGCTGGAGACAGAGTCTGGGTGAGGCGGGGCAGCATCAGGTTTTCCTCAAGAAATTAATTACATTAGTAATTATTAATTTTATTTTTTCATCTTATTTTGTGTTGAAAAAAAGAGAATTGAAAAAAATTGAAATTTTCAATTTCACAAATCACAAAATAAGAAAAAAATAAAATAAACAAATTAAAAATGTATAGAAGATCAATCGGTAATAAAAAAAAAATAATAATAATAATATTAATTAGATGTACTGTAATCCTCCATGCTGTTGTTACAGAAAAAAGAAGCAACACTGTGTTGTTGTCATTGGTTTTGTCTACTTTTACACCATATAGAAATATATGTAATGTTTATTGTGTGAGGCAATGCAAAAGACCCACTATAGACATTAAATGTCGCCTACCCTGCTGCTGTCTATTAGAAGAAATGAGTCATCAGAGCCGCCATTTTAGTACAGGGTAGCGCTCCTTTGAAATGAATTGGCCCACAGGCAGCGAGTTTGAGATCCCTGCTTTAACACCTCTCGGGCAGTATGCTCTGGCATTCTGTCTCCAAAACTGTTTGCTTATGGTTACATATATATTTGAAACCACTAATAAAATTAAACAACGTCTGTTTCATAAGCTTAGTTTCTAAACGTCCAAATCAAGCAAAATCTGCATATTTTCAGTTTGCCCAAGCTAATGCGCATGCGCACTCGGAATAAAACAAGATCACGACACCAACCTCATTAATGGCTTTTTTACACATTATCATCCAATGCTTCGTCAGATCACGCTGCTCTTCTAAAGTAATCCACAACTTTATCTTAATGGCGAATGTCCTCCAGAAATGACTGACTCTTCGCTTACAATTTTGTGGGCATTTGAGTAGTTGCTGTCATGTGATGTGCGTTTGACAGGACGGAATGTACCTCGCGTTCGTTTCATACAGATTTCGAAACCACAAAAATGTTGTTATCAAGTGCACCTGGTTAATTTAAAAGTAGAGAATTCAAGCTTTATTTGGATATATTTATTATGTCTGTGAAGCAAGTATTCACTGTGATTCCAGTTTGTTTGTTGACCACCAAACTTACAGAAAAGCACACGTGTGAGCCGAGCTTCTCGGCGGAGAAACGTCAGTCTATATCGATCAATGATTGGCTCCTGTACTAGTAGGCGGGGCTTCATTCGCCAATTGGCCATTGCACTTTTCCCCATTCAAAACTATACATGAGTGACATGTCTTGTGTATTCTATAGTCTTTAGGATTAGTAACAACTGAGAGCACCAGAACACATGCCCAGAGACTGCATTCTGTTGAATATTACTTAAAAATAACACCATGTAAAATAACTAAGTCAAAAAAGGCTTCAGTTAAATCAGTGTTTCTCAACCACGTTCCTGGAGGAGCAACAGCTTTGCATATTTCCCTGTATCCATAACCAAACACATCTGATCAGCTCATTTGTAGAGACTGAAAGACCTGTAATTAGGGTGACATCCAAAGGAGACATCCAAAACAGGCAGTGTTGGTGATTCTCCAGGAACGTGGTTGAGAAACACTGAGTTAGATATTAGCCACTATAGTGTTTGCTATACATCAAATCAAATATTATCAAATCAAACCGTTTTAAATGGTGAACAGCTCTTGTTGGACAAAACCAAAAACCGACACAGTCAGTGAGCAGTTCAATACAATGCAACAAGCTATTTTTTCTTTCTGTCCACCCATGGAGAGACAGATTTCAGATTTAATATTGTGAGATTTGTTTTCTGTTCGATGTTTCCGTTACAACGAAAAGTGAAGTACCCTGAGAGAGACGTTCACAGCGGATCATAGCAAAGATGAAAGGACGGCAGGCAGAGCTGCTGATCTCTTCAAAAGCCAGACCCTTATAGCATGCTTCCTCTGCCAAACTCACATCTACAGGACCATTTCCTCATTCCTCTCTCCTTTCCTCTCTTGGCTCTCCAAAATATGAACGTCTGCTATGATCAGGCTTCTTTTTCAGTAGGTGTGTCGGGAATGGGAGAAGAATCTGAAGTCTTTGAAAAGATGAGATCAGTCAGATA
This sequence comes from Danio rerio, assembly GCF_052040795.2. Lineage (NCBI taxonomy): Eukaryota > Metazoa > Chordata > Actinopteri > Cypriniformes > Danionidae > Danio > Danio rerio. Next base: position 31,156,585 of record NC_141029.1, on the reverse strand, counting down.
AAAAGGGAGATTTCTTTCATCACGATGTGTTTGCTGCTTTGATTGACAGTTACCTCCTTGGCTGATCTGAAGGTTGACTGTCACTGGTTTTCCTCTAAAAAAGACTAGTGTGCAGGATTGCTTGAGAAATTAGGAAGAGGGTGGTCTACAAGTGGGCCAGTTTTCATTAAATTCTTTCCACAACATTTTGGGCGATAAGCTAGAAGTAATAAACATCCCCATCTGTCCATGACGGCTGAAAATCAGATGCAGTTACTGTATGTGTAGGTTTAGATTAGAGGTAGTTTCGTATAACCTGATTTTTGGCTAATGGAAAAATTTTGGGTCCCGTTTTCTGCTGATTCTGAATGAGACCATCTACATCTGACAAACAGTTTTAGAGTTTTAGAGGTCACCAGGTCGTGACTAGTACACATTCCTTCCACAATCTTGTTGGTTGCTTGAAGTCAGAATGAAAATTAACCCTCTACAGCACGCCGTAACCATATGGTAACATGATACTCATGTTCATTTCCCTGTCACTGTTTTTTAAGATTAACATATATTTTTTATTGGAAAGAGAAGACCTTAGAGTAGCCAATGATGTGCTTTGGTTAAGTCACATGACATGCAGTGTTTTTCTGTAGCGCAATTTCTGACAAACTGGCTTTTATTGTGAGTAGTTGCTAAATGCAATTGTAAACGTCAATAAAAACAAAAGATCAAATTATTTCAGATCCACAAAAAATCTGAAACATCCCCTCCAGTAAGTTATGATGACATACAACTAAAATTTCTAAAAAAAATTAAATTAGGTTTTTTGTAAAACGATCAAATGTGTGTGTTGCAAAAAGGCAACACTGTGCAAAAGTGGAACATGCAATATTGCAATGGGTTAGCTAGCTAGCAAGGTCAGCTGTGAACTTTTAAATTGTTACAATAACAACATGAATGCTAGTAATATCAATATGTGTTAATGGAATTTGCATTATGGATAAAATCTAGTTTTAATGACAATACTACTTTTGAATAGATAGCAATACAGGGAACAGTGTATTAGCGAGCACCACCATATTCTATTGTAGGTGAAAGAAAAAAAGGACAGAACTAGCTCTTCCTGTAGATGAAGAGAGGATGAGAGGGGTTTTAGTGACCATGAGAATGATGTAGACTGGACATTTGACAGAAAAAGTTCAGGTAAGTCAGCTCAGATGCAGATAAGACAAGCGTAGTAAAGTATATAGTATAAAATATATTAACATTGTTAGCTAGTAACTACATTATTCTGGATATACTAGATTTGTTATTTATTTGTTATAATATTTACTGGAGAAAATATTTATATTTACGTAATGTTGTATACATGATAATGTAATATTATGATTGTTGTTAATAATATTCAGCAAAAAAGAATATAAAAAATGAAAGCTGTTGGAATATGAGTTGTGGTAAAGTGTGCATAAGGTGTTATTTATAAGTTCTGTGTTAAAGCTCATAATGCTGCAACACCAAGTAAATTATTTCAAACTAAAAAAATTATTAATTATAAGGAAAGTTTTAAATTTGAAATGTCTAAGATCCACTGTTTGACGTTGTTGCTATATGGCAAAATATCATAAAGTACCTTTAAAAATAATTTTTTCCAATTTTTTTTACAGCACTTCAAGATAAGCCATTTTAAGAAAAGAAAAACAGTCAAGTATATATTTTTTTACAGGTTTATCATAATGCGTGCGATAGAGGGTTAAGTTTTGTTAGTTTTCTATTATTATCTGTATGAGATGGCTTTTGGAATGTTCATTTGATATCAGCCTTCAGGAATTGATTTGATTATTGGAAGTTGAATGTCAAGAGTGGGATACACTTAAAAAATATTTGGGACAACTCCCTTTACATGAGCTTTAATTACATCATAATCTTAATATAAAGGGTTTGATATGGGTTGGCAGCCATTGGCTTTTGGAAGAATTTCTAAAAGGTTAAGAAGTGTAGTTTATGGGAATTTTCTTGTAGAAGTGCAATTTTGAAGTCAGGTACTGTTGTTCGATAAGAAGGCCTGGCTCACAATCTTCTCTTTAATTCATTCATGTTCAATCAGGTTGAGGTTAGGACTCTTTGCAGGCCAGTCAAATTTCTCCAACCAAAATTCACTCATCCATGTCTTTATACGTAGATCTTGCTTTATGCACTGGCCATGTTGGAACAAGAAGGAGCATTCATATTCCCCACAAAGTCGGGAACATGAAATTATCCAAAATGAATTGATATACACTGAGGGATCAAGCTGAGTCTCGGATAAACAACCCATTAACATAATCCTGTCTCCACCAAACTTTACAATGCATTCAGTCAAGTACTATTTTTCTGGAAATCTCATATATCAGATTGCTAGACAGAGCAACATGATTGGAGACTAGAATCAGAGCGCTTTATACCACTGCACTCCACGCTTTGCATTGAACTTGGGGATGTGAAATATTTAGTAGTGATGAAGCGTCATATAAATGGGTTTATTGCACGTGGCTTCCTATAATTTTTATTTATTTATTTTTTATAAATTCTTTGTATGTGCATCTTAGGGAGTGGTGTATCAGAAAAGTTGCCAAATATTGACTGGCTTCAGGAAACTCAGTAATCACAATCATCACAGCAGTAGACAAATAATTGTAAATAATTGCCCTTGCCTGTCTGCTGCTGCTCAGAATTGTAAAGAGAATTATTGGTAATCAGAATTAATGTTCGCAGATTATGTTTTTAATATGGTCTGGTGTGTAGTCCTCCATTATTATTGTGGCATTGTTGTTAAAAACAGACAACATTACCCATCAGAGCAGAGGGAACATAAACATAGCTTTTTATGTACACGATTGTACCTTTCATTATAAGCCTTAATGAAACATTAATGATTCTACTTGAGATGCTTTACGTCATTCTTAATTCTTAGTTCCATCCCTTTGATCTGAATATAAATGAGTATAAATGTCAGCACAAACATTCACAATGGGTCCCATTGCTCATAGGAACTTGAGTGTTTACAGGAACCGTTTGGTTTATTAGAAGACACAGAGCTATTTGAGGAAGCAGAACTGCGCTGACATTTGAGTGAAGCAGCACTTGAGGCTCACAAATTATTGAGACTGAGTTTGCCAAAATGCTTAGAAGAGATCCAGCATAATGTTTCCTTTATAACGCTTGGAAGTTTCTGGTCAACAGTGAACTTCCGGTTCAATTTGAATGGATTATGACAAGAAGTCAAAATGATTCATACTGCAAGAAAACATCTTCAACTTACTTATTATAAACATTTATTTAATTAAGCTCTAATGCCAGTCTGTTCAGAAATATGATGTCTTTTCTCAGCATTTGACTTGAATTGTTTTGTAAATGAAGCACTGTGTAACGGAAAAAAACGTTAAAAACACAAAGCAGTTAGCTGTACAAGATCTGACAGCAGCTGAATGGCAAACTCTAAATAATTGAATGAAACTTTGTCAGTGAATCGCTAATGGATAACGGTGCCAAAATAAATATTCATGTGCAATAGGAAGGGGGAATCATTACAGTGTCCTATGCAATAATGGTATCCAATCATGATATTGGTTGTTTAATTATATGCCTGTAACTTAACATATTCATTTCAGAAATGGGTGGAAATGAAGGTTGAAAATAATGACTAAAATAATAATAATTAATAATAATAATATTCTGTCCACGTATTTGATTTTTAAAGGGAACATGATGAAAATCAACTTTTGGAAGCTGTTTAAACAAAACTGTGTAGGTAAAGTGTGTTCACTGTAATATTGGAGTGATAGAAACACAGCAAGTCTCTTTTTTTTAATTTACTGATGTTAAAAATTAGATCCAAATGCCAGTGATTTTGAGGCCCACCACAACATGACAAGAGTGTGGTTATTTCTGCCCAACGAATTGATTGACAGGTGCCATGTCTTTATAATAACATACATACAAATGTCCAACATTTTTTGCAAAAAAACTTTTTTTGCATTTTTGCACTCTCAGAAATCAAGGTACACGAGCTGTCACTGGGGTATTACCTTTTCAAAAGGTACACATTTGTACTTAAAGGGGCCATATTGGTACCTCAAAACTATATATTAGTACCTAAACACTTTAAGAGGAACACTTTTGTACTTTTTAAAAACTAATATGTACCCTTGAGGTATTAATATTAATACAAATTTGTATCTTTTGAAAAGGTACCACCTAGAGCTGTTCAATTCTGGCTAAAATAAGAATTTTTTATTTATTTTTTTATTAAAATAAAGATCACGATTTTGGATACGTAAAATAAAGATTAATATGAGTCGGCAATTATTATTGTTTTTTCTTAAACATGGTAAAACAACAATAATATTATGTGTAGGTCTACTGGTTTCTATGAATAATTCTATTCTACTTATAATAATTCTGATGTTGAATTATGTTTGAGATGTAGGCCTATGCTTGCAATCTGTCATTGATAACATTATTAGACCGTTTTATTTACTTGTAAAATCAACATTATTTAGGTTAAAGTAGTTATACTGACACTGTAAACATTTATTTTCATGCAAAACTCTGTGTTCGCTATGAAAGAAAAAACAACAAATGCTTGTCGCAATCATTACTCCAAAATACGATATGATTATTTAAATGATGTGAACGCATTCGGTTTCATTTTCACTGCTAAGTGCTGTTCATACTTCGCACGCGTCTCTGAAATGATCACTCTGGGCCACAAACTGAGTCTTATTTACAACTTTATTACCTGTTATTTACTGCCTCTGTTCACTAAAGTAGATGCGCGCGTGTCGGTCATTAAGTAGGGTGTGCGCGCCCGCCTTCTCTGTGGTAACAGCTAACGGTCAGCAGCTCACGTCACGTGTGATTTCCCAGCCACGAATACATCAGTACATGAAGACAGAAATTAAATTTTTTAGGTGAATTGTACCTTATAAATACAGTATGTGACTCTTTCAACATCATTTGGAGGTGTCCATGTCGCTGAGCAATGTATGTAAAACAATGAAAAGACTTTCTTCTCTCCTGAACTTGAAAATATGATTGGCAGAATCGTAGAAACAGGTTGAGCTCTATGTGTGCACGTGCCTGGTTTCATTTATGGCTGTCTCAATCACTGACTGCTGTTTATGTAAAGTAACACATTAAAAGTGGGAACGGTGGATGGGGAGAAGCAGCTTGGATTTGGATTTAAAGCCACAGTCTACAAAACAGCTACACTGTAGTCAGACACCAAAACTAGCAGATTCTATATTATAAAATAAATGATCTGATGGACATTTTAAGCTAAACCTTTACAGACACATTCTGAAGACACCAAAGGCTTATCTTACATCTTGTAAAAGGGGTAAAATAAGTGCCCTTTAAAGCATAAGGGAAAATCAAGAAACATTAAAAGACTAACTGACCTTAATTAAATGATGCAGAATTCCATCAATATATTGAGAGTTAAGTTTTCAGTGGCTTTAATGCTTTTAAAAGTTGAAAGACAAGGTTTAGTTGTTTCACTCTCCATTATTAGGAACTTATCTTTTTGCCAAACGTTGTAGAATTTCGGCACATTTCTGGCATGCTTAAATAAGCATTCTTTACGTCAGGCCTATACCCTTTTAATAAACAGGACAGAAACTTATAATTCTCTTACAGTAGTTGACAGCAAAATGTTTTCATGGGACAAGTGAACAATGGCATATTCTAAAACAAAGAGTGCGAAAACAAATCCTGTTTGAAAAATGTGTGAAAAGGAACAGCAAACGCTATATTAATGGTTAAAATAACTTGCATGTCGCAGAGTGTTGCTGAGAATGCTCTCAAACCGGTTTTATTTGAGAATATCGAAGTAGGAAAAATGATTCATGGTTAGATCTTAATTTGCAGTGTACTTTTGAAATTATGTCACAAAGTATTTATAATGTTTATACTTTAAAAATAGTATATTATAAGAAGTTATGTTATAAGTCTGTTCAATCTCTTTGTATGTTTAAAAATAGCAATAAATCCTGCCATAAGAACTGTTCTGACGGAATGGGGACAGAAATCATACTGTATGCATCATCATATACGGTTTAAAATATCTAACAAAGCAGCACATCTAAGAAGGAACAGATGATTTATTTATATATAGTATCTAAGCATCTGTTATGAAGACGCATTCATTAAGATGACAGGATGTAACTGCATAACTAATTTAATAGTTTTTTGGTTTTTTAACATAGACAAATTGTCTAGTAGTGACACACACATATTAATTACCTTGTCTATGACTGATGACCCCCTTCCCCATCTTACTTTTTTAAAACTGTAAGCCATGCAGCACAATTTTCAGCATCAGACTGAAGTCTTTTTGAATCAAAGGTCTTGCTGTTTTGTTGTGACTTTAATAGCTGAGTACAACAACCGAGAGTTTGAAAACAGGTAAACAACAATTGACATCCAGTAAATGTCACTACATCACATTGTTCCATTGAAACGCAGCAGCATTCTGAACGCTGACTGCTTCAGGTTTCACCAGGAATCATGCGTTCTGGCCGCAAGTCTACACTGTTCTCAACATGATTCAGTTATTTTCACAGTGGATTTGTTTTTGTTTTCTTTAAATGTGAAAAATAAAATACTTGCTGCAGACGTTTTGAGTAGTTTGTGATACAGTAGGTTTAGATGACTGATTTTGCAAAAATATTGAAATGCTGTAATATTTACTGTATTGCAGTATCTGTTGTCGGTTGCTGGTTTGATCCCCTGCTGGGCCAGTTGAAGTTTCTGTGTGGAGTTTGCATGTTCTCCCTGTTATCACGTGGGTTTCCTCTGGGTGCTTCGATATGCCCCACAGCCCAAAGACATGCAGTACAGTTGAATTGAAAAAGCTCAATTCATTCTGGTTCATTCCGCTGTGGCGGCCCCTGATAAATGAAGGAACTAGACCAAAGGAAAATGAATGAAAAGACGTTTAGACAGACAAAGACGTTTAGACAGACAGACGGACGGACGGACAGAGAGATAGATATATAGGTAGGTGGGTAGGTAGGTAGGTAGGTAGGTAGATAGATAGATAGATAGATAGATAGATAGATAGATAGATAGATAGATAGATAGATAGATAGATAGATAGATAGATAGATAGATAGATAGATAGATTTATATCTGCTCTTTTCATTCGCTTTCTCTGATTGGATGGCCATCCAATTTGTGAAAAAAAAACCTGCTAAACGGACATAAATCTGATCTTCAAATCTTGTGCTATATGCAATATATATATATATATATATATATATATATATATATATATTAGAGATGCGCGGATGGCGGTTACAGCCGCGGAATCAGCGGATAAACCGCGGATCGGGCGGATGACGTGACGAAAAATAATATTTTAATTAAATTCGGGCGGGTGGTGGGCGGTTGTACTGTTTTTGTACACATAGCTGGCGCACCAACGAAAAAGCCTAAGACTGACTTCACAGAATGAGAGGAGGAATCGGATACACTAATTCTGGATGAAGTACAGAAGTCTTCATCTACAAACTTCCGTATAGACGGATCAGCAGAGGAAAATCTACTTTCCTTTTGGGAGAAACAAGGCAGTCATTCCCACGTCTACAGCACCTTGCCAAGAGAAGTCTATGCATTCCAGCAACAAGTGCTGCGAGCGAGCGCTTCTTCAGTGCAGCAGGGCGCATTGAGGCAGGCGCTCTCGTCTGAATGTTGAAATGATGTGTCAAAATGCGTTTTCTATTAGGCTACAATAATAATTAAAAAATTGTACAGTACAGTGTGTTTAATTTAGGCTATTTATTTATTTTTGTCCCTGTGCGCCAATTGGAGACGGAGTTCACTGCTGATATTCTGAGAGCTTTATAGGTGTGCTTCTCATTTCTTATTTGTGTATCCTCATTTCCTTTCCTTGCTTTCTTTCCTCGTCTTTCCACTCCTATAGGATGCGAGGGAAGGACGCAGGGAAAACACTCAAGGACCGAGGAATCGAATCAAGTGAAAAGACACGTCCTCGTATTGTATAGCGTCACTTCAAAGCGTCAATTAATGCTGGATTTGACTTGCACATTTGGATTAACTGCATGAAATTAAAGTCATTCTCTATTTTCTAATAATCAATAAAGAAACATTCATTTAATAATAAAAAGGAATAAGCCATTCAAATAAAGAGCTCAGTCAGCAGATGGCGGGCGGGTGCGGTCTTAAAATTTGGTCAAAAATGTTAGTGCGGATGGATGGCGGACGGATGATGAGTTTTGTGATGCGGTTGCGGATAAAATAATAGCCCATCTGCGCATCTCTAATATATATATATATATATATATATATATATATATATATGAGATGCAGATATGGAGATAGATACATTAACTTGTGGGTAACCATGCTCTCCAAAATTAAAACACTGTGCCTTTGTAAAAAAAATAAATATATAAAAATAAATATATATCTTCTGCATCATAGAAAAAGGCTAATAGAGTTGTGTGATGTGTCACTTTTGGTAAAACTGCCATTTGAAATTAATTTAGCATTCTAATTTTATTATTTAATCACTGGTAAAAATAGACTGAAAGATAAAACCGAACAAGTCATCTAACACTTGTGAAATTGACTGTTACAGGATCCAGATGTATATTTAGACGTATATAATATATAGTAAAAGTCTTAAAACATTCTGTAGATTTCTTACAAAGTAAAATCTGACATTTTATTGTGATGCATTGAATATCTAAAAGGCTTACAGGTGTTTGTCTGGAGTTGATATGAATTTTCCCTCTTAACCTTTCGATTGTCACAGGAGAACATAAGCAATTATTCTAACAAAGACCAAAAACTGGCCCTCATCATTCTAGGTTATGGATAAATTAGAAGTGTGTTCGTGCCTCGGCCACAATGAACAGCAATCACATCTGCTGATGAAACTCAATCAATCTCATCCATTTTTAGAATGACGTGCGAACACTCCCCTACAGTTTACTAATTAGCAGAAATTGTGGATTTGGATGCATCTAGCGGCGTTGCATACTGCTGCGAAAGTGCTTTCACCACTTCTGACATATTCAAAAAAATTACTCATTTACACTTACTTACGTGAGTTTGCCAGCAAGATCAAATCCATTGCTTTTTGGATGTGGAAAGAGATAATGGCTGTACCCTGGGGGAAATGATTGCTATTATAATTAGGGGGTTATTAACATTTCTTACTAAATAGAAATGTATCGCAGCATGGCTAATTCAACGACCTGCATTTAATAACTGTCTTTAATAATCCAAATATTTATTCAGTGCTTTTCTCAGAGATTCAGCCATCTTTTTAAGAGACAGACATAACTGAGTCACGAGAAGCAGACCAGAGAGACAAACACACACACTTTATAGAGTGGGTGATGGAAATAATACTGTGAGTTTTAATTGGAATTCGAAAGCACAGATGGAGTAGATGATGCAGATACTCAATGGGAATAAGTTCCAGAGTTTTTATTTATTCATGTCATTCTGAAGTTCAGATTCAAAGAGATCCAATTTTTAAATTTTTTTTAATCAGCATTACAACAAACCAGCTTCAAGCGTGACTGGTATTTTGGTTAAATGATTGACGATCTTTAGGTGACGTGTTTAATTTTAATGATACAGTGTTTTTTACAGCACTGTGCTGTTCTTAAATCTGATGTAATTAGAATTTTAGAATAAAGTATTTTTTAATTCAACTGTTGCAATTGCCACATCACTAACCACACTTTTTAATCTGACAGTGTTTCGATATTTTATATGGAGCTAACATTTATGGAAAAAACTCACTCGCTTCGATTGAATGGGCTTTTTCAGTGGCTGATAAAGATATAGGCCAGCAGGGGGCTTCTGCGTCTATTGGTAGGCTCAAAAGGCTATTATCATTCATCCACATGGTTAATTCTAATAGAGAAATCTCCAGATCTGTTTTTACATTACTGTGTCGGTTGTAGTAGATGTTAGGGGTGGTCCAGAATGTAATTTTGTGGCTTGGTTGTGTTAATAAGATGCAAAGCATTGTGTGCTTGTTTCACTTGAAGGAAATCATGTTTTATTTTCATAAATCTCACTTTAATTATACACAGCTACTCAGCTAACATGAAAACGACTGAAATAGTTTCTAGTTCCTCTGAAAGGCCCGCCCTTAAGTGACTCTGATTGGTCTTGTGTCATAATGTGCTGCGATTCGTGAATCTGCTCCACGTCACGCCCGTACAAGCACGTGCGTTTTGTGTAAACAGTCAGTCAACCTTATGCTCCCTCTCTAAAATAACATCTGACAAGTGTCTGTAATGAGTAAAAATGGTGTGCGGCCCCTTTAAGAGAGTGTGTGTTTGTTTATGTGTGTGCATGTGTATACTATGAACTATCTGTAAAACGAGATGCGCATGTACACGTATGCGATGTTTCTTTTTCTTTTTCTCTGATGCTTGGATTAAGTTATTTTTCTGTGGTGATGCTGGTGACAGAAGAATAATGCACAAGATGTGGGATGCGACCTGTGTGAGCCCTAATTAATGATTTTGCTGCTACACACCAGTTAGGGGAGCTCTCCTGTATTTTTTTAACTCAACGCGTTACACGACGTCTTTCACACTTTTTGACACTTTTGTGTGTCTGTGTCAGTTCGTTACTATCACTCATGTTTGTGCTGTCTGTGCTCAGGCCCTGAGGAGTTTGTCTGGATCTGGTTTCCCCGTTCTGTTCCTGTCCTGTGTTCTGCTTTCATCTAGCCTGGCACTATTTGTTTTATTGTCAGATACAAATAAACATTGTCACTCGCATTTGGATCCTCTCTGACTCTCATTTGAAACGTTACAGAACGAACTGACCTGTTCATAGATCCAGCGAGTGTTTCCCAGATCTTTGAGTTCGTCTCTCAGAGCAACGCTCGGATTGATCGACAGGATGAGGCCCTGGCCACCACGGCTCAGGCGATCCAGGCCCTGGTTGGCCAAGTTATATTGCTCACATCCCAGGTCCAACAACTGGTTACCCGTGCTGCACAGGCTGATACGGCACCGGCCCCCGAGACTGCACCAACCCCGGAAGTGTCACCAGCGCCTGCGGTCCTTGGTCGTTCTGTTGAGCCACGTCTTCCACCTCCGACCAGCTACTCTGGAGAGCCTCTCTTGTGCCGATCCTTCTTGTCTAAGTGTTCCCTTTACATCTCGCTGCAGCCGTCATTATTTCCCTCCGAGCAATCTAAGGTGGTGTTTGTCATCACCCTCCTTTCGGGCAAGGTGGCTCAGTGGGGAACAACAGCTTGGGAACAAAAGCTACCATGCTGCTCTACGTTTGACCTGTTCTCCAAAGAACTTAAGAAGGTCTTTGATCGAGCCGCTTCCGGGAGAAAGGCCGCCCGAGTCCTCGCTGAACTCCGACAGGGGAATCGGAGCGTGGCGGAGTACTCGATTGAGTTCCGAACACTAGCCACTGAATGCGGCTGGAACGCGGAGGCACAATGGGACATGTTTCTGCACGGATTGTCTGATCGTCTGCAAGATGCGATCTATTCCTTAGATCTTCCAAAGACTCTGGACGAGTTGGTGGATTTGGCCATCCGTGTGGACACCACACTGCTTCGGCGTGAGACTCGCCTGCAGCAGAGCAGGTATTCGGATTCCGTCCCTGACTTTCCGGCATTGGCTGCGACACCGGAAGTGGTAAGCACTGACCCGGAACTCATGCAGCTGGGGAGATCCCGCTTGTCCGTGCAAGAAAAGTGCCGACAGAGAACGGAGGGACTCTGCCTCTACTGCGGAGGGGCGGGTCATCGGGTGGCTTCCTGTACCGTAAAAGACAACACCCATCAGTAGGTAAGAGGTTACTGATGGGTGAAATTAATTTGGACAAATCCTCTACGACTGCCACTTTATTGCCCGTCACTGTATCATGGGGTTCCGGAAGTCATGACACCCATGCCCTCGTCGATTCTGGGGCGGAGGGAAATTTCATTGACTCCAGTTTCGCTTTCAGTTCTAAACTTCCGGTTATAGCTCTGTCACAACCCATTGCAGTACCCGCCCTCAGTGGGCTTTCCCTTCCCACTATCACTCACTCCACCAAACCCATAAAACTTATCACGTCTGGAAATCATGTTGGACACATTTCATTTTTTTTAACAGACTGTTCCAACTCACCGGTGGTTTTAGGACATCCATGGTTAATTCTTCATAAACCTCACATTAACTGGGGTCTTAATTTCATATTTTCGTGGAGTGAGAAATGTCATGAGTCTTGTCTTTCGTCTGCTCGTTCTGCTGTTTCTTGTTCTGTGTTTCAGGAGGAGCGCATGGACCTGTCAAACGTGCCCAGTGAGTACCTCGACCTGAAGAGAGTATTCGGTAAAAGCAGGTCGCACACCAGAAGCGCCGCACGGCGGCGCGCCGCGCAGCGCCATGTATTTTAGAATTCTAAAGATAGGTTTCTATCAGGATACACACACCGGCGCCGCAAGTCGGCGGCTGTCGGCGACGCCCGGCGACGGCTCAGGACGCAGTTAATTTTTCAGCCGCGCCACAGAGCGCCATCTGATTAGTTTCATGTTAAATATCATTCGAATGTGCGCGTCTGGTGTGTGATACTTTAAACTGTCATGTACGCGCCGTGTCGCGGCGCCGAGCGGCGCTTCTGGTGTGCGACCTGCTTAAGTCTCGAGCTGCTTCTCTGCCTCCTCATCGTCCCTATGACTGTGCAATAGATTTATTGCCAGGTACGTCTCCGCCTAAAGGCAAGTTATACTCTCTTTCTATTCCTGAGAGGGAGGCCATGGAGAAATATATTTCTGATTCTCTAGCGGCCAAGATCATACGGCCCTCTTCTTCTCTGGCGGGGGCGGGGTTCTTTTTCGTGAAAAAGAAGGATGGGTCTCTTAGACCTTGCATAGACTATCGAGGGTTGAACAGCATCACGGTGAAGAATACGTATCCTTTGCCGCTGATGTCTTCAGCGTTCGAGCGTCTGCAAGGGGCTTTGTTTTTCACGAAATTAGATCTCTGCAACGCATATCATTTGGTTCACATGAAGCAGGGTCATGAGTGGAAAACCGTGTTTTTGACCCCCAGGGGGCATTTTGAATATTGTGTTCTTCCTTTTGGGCTTTCTAATGCTCCTGCTGTTTTCCAAGCACTCGTAAATGACGTGTTGCGAGACATGATAGATCAGTTTATTTATGTCTACCTGGATGACATTCTGATTTTTTCTTGTTCTCTCCAGGAACATGTGCAGCACGTCAGGCGAGTGCTTCAGCGGCTGCTAGAGAATGGGCTTTTTGTCAAGGCGGAGAAATGCGTGTTCCATGCACAGTCTGTTTCCTTTCTAGGACAAATTGTGTCAGTCAAGGGGGTGCGCATGGACCCAGAGAAAGTTCAGACTGTGGTGAATTGGCCAATCCCCGAGTCTCGTAAGGCCCTGCAGAGATTTCTGGGCTTCGCTAATTTTTACCGGCGTTTTATTCGCAATTTCAGCCCACTCGCCGCCCCTCTGACGTCCTTAACCTCCGCCAAGATGCCCTTCAGGTGGTCGAGTGCAGCACAGGTTGCATTCACTAAACTAAAGAGCTGCTTTGTTTCAGCTCCCATTCTGGTGACACCTGATCCCTCCCGGCAGTTCGTGGTGGAGGTTGACGCGTCAGAGGTGGGCGTGGGCGCGATCCTGTCCCAGCGCGCAGCCTCGGATGACAGAATTCATCCGTGCGCGTTTTTCTCACACCGATTATCTCCCGCAGAACGAAATTACGACATTGGTAATAGGGAGTTGTTGGCTGTCAAACTCGCTTTGGAGGAGTGGCGTCATTGGTTGGAGGGTTCGGGGGTTCCCTTCATCGTTTGGAACCATAAGAACCTCGAATACATCAGGTCCGCCAAACGACTTAACTCCAGGCAGGCTCGGTGGGCATTATTTTTCAGACGTTTTGACTTTACTATCTCATATCGACCGGGTTCTAAAAACATCAAACCCGATGCGTTATCCCGTCTTTTTGATTCTTCCGAGCGCAATACGCCTCTTGAGCCCATCGTTCCCCAGAGGATTTGTATTTCTGCAGTAACATGGGAGATCGAGAGCAGGGTCCGCACAGCCCTGGATGGGGTAATGCCCCCGGTCGGATGCCCACCCAGTCGTTTGTTTGTGCCGGAGGAGATTCGGTCTGACGTCATTCGGTGGGGACATTCCTCCAAAGTGGCTTGTCATCCTGGGGTGAGTCGTACCTTATTTTTGGTTAAACAGCGATTTTGGTGGCCAGCTATGGCACGGGACATACGCGAGTTTGTTTTGGCCTGTTCCGTTTGTGCTGTTTCTAAGACTTCTAATCGCCCTCCTGCTGGACTCCTTCAGCCGCTGTCAGTGCCTTCGAGACCCTGGTCGCACATTTCGCTAGATTTCGTCACCGGTCTCCCGCCATCTGGTGGCAATACGGCTGTTTTGACCGTTGTGGACCGGTTCTCGAAGGCTACTTATTTCATTCCACTGCCTAAATTACCCTCAGCCAGAGAGACAGCGGAGGCTGTCATTAATCACGTCTTTCGCATTCATGGCCTCCCGACGGACGTGGTTTCTGACAGGGGACCCCAGTTTGTCTCTAAATTTTGGAGAGAATTCTGTCATTTATTGGGAGCGACTGTAAGTCTTTCTCCTGGCTTCCATCCTCAGAGTAACGGACAAACAGAGAGGGCCAATCAAGATCTCGAGCGCATGTTACGTTGTTTGGTTTCCCAAAATCCCTCCTCTTGGAGTTAGCAGCTCCCTTGGGTGGAGTACGCACACAATTCATTACCAGTGTCGGCTACGGGCCTCTCTCCGTTTCAGTGTAGCTTAGGATACCAGCCACCAGCTTTTCCCAGTCTGGAATCCGAAATCGCGGTCCCCTCTGCCCACGCCTTTGTCCAGAGGTGCCGACGCACTTGGAGCAGAGCCAGACAGACCCTCCTCCAAGTGGGTGCGCGCACCAAGGCTAAAGCTGATCGCCACCGGTCGAAGCCTCCCGTTTACGTCGTCGGTCAAAAAGTGTGGCTTTCAACTAAGAATATTCCTTTGCGTTCCGTATGTAATAAACTTGCACCTAAATTTATTGGCCCATTCACTGTCATCAAGATCATTAGTCCGGTGGCAGTCCGCCTCAAACTTCGTCCAGCGTACAGGAGAATACATCCTGTGTTTCATGTTTCCAAATTAAAGCCTGTTTTTCATACGGCCATTAACCCGCCCACACCGGTCCTCCCGGGAGGTGCTCGTAAGAGAGGAGGTAATGTCACGGTTGCAGGTTTGTGCACTTCTCCGGAGTGTATGTTGGATCACGTGGGTTTGTTTTGTTTTAGTTGTCCATGTGGATTTGTTATGCTCACGTGTTATTAGTTCGCCAGCTGAGGCTCATCATGGTGCCTATATCTGTGCAACGCTTTTGTGTGTCTGTGTCAGTTCGTTACTATCAATTATGTTTGTGCTGTCTGTGCACAGGCCCTGAGGAGTTTGTCTGGATCTGGTTTCCCCGTTCTGTTCCTGTCCTGTGTTCTGCATTCATCTAGCCTGGCACTATTTGTTTTATTGTCAGATACAAATAAACATTGTCACTCGCATTTGGATTGGATACTGACCCATATCTATTACCTGATAACTGCTGACAATGCCCATTCAATTGAGTGATAACATTTGAATCCTTTAAAAACGTAGTAACCTGTTGATAAAAATACTGTTATTTTGTAGTCTCGTTTGAAAAAAAAAATCCCGATTGTTGGTAGTCTTAGCTTGTTGTCTGTCTCTGTATTTTGGGAAGACTTTATTTTTGGATTTCATTTCTGTTTGCAAATCTAAATTTCTATTCCCATGTTCACTTGTCCAAGTTTTGTTTTATTAGTGTTATACATCTGTCCTTCTTACTTAAATGTGCATATTTTATATTTTCCCCATGAATGCATTTTTAATACTTTTTCACTATATGAAGTGCATTTATTTTTTCTCATTATATTAAATGTCTGACTTATGCATGACTTGAAGTTCTTGAATTATATTAGGAAATTCACTGGATATAATAATAAAACTAATAACAACATCTATCATTTATAACTTTATTATCTTGATATTGGGCTAATTTATTTAAGATGAAAATTTAGATTTATTTTTTTATTTTTTGCCATGAATTGTTGGACTTGTTAGATAATTTCATTCCGACAACAAGACGTAACAATTACAGTGTATGACTCCACACCCCTCCCCCCCATGGGTTTTATGAGAAGCATCACTCACATGATCTTGAATTGGGTTCTTATCAAAGATTTCAGAGGAACTGCCAATTTAAATTTAACATGCATTGTCACACCAGAGTGTGTATCAAGTTCCTGTTTTTAGAGATGTATATGTATCTGGTTTATGGATATGGCATCCGCCACCCATTTGGAAAGGCTCTGATTTACGAGGTCTAATTCTAACGGTGGGCTGCATGGTGGAGCAGTGGGTAGCACGTTCGTCTCACAGCAGGAAGGTTGCTGTTCGTACCTTGGCTGGGTCAGTTTACATATCTGCATGGAGTTTGCATGTTCTCCCCATGTTTGTGTGGGTTTCCTCTGGGTGCTCTGTTTTCCCTCACAAGTCTAAAGACAAGTGCTAAAGGTGCATTGGGTAAGCTAAATTGGCCATAGTGTATCTGTGTTAATAAGGGTTTCCCAGTTATGGGTTGTGGCTGGAAGGGAATCTGCTGCGTAAAACATATGCTGAATAAGTTGGCGAATCATTCTGCTGTGGCGACACCTGATTAATAAAGGGATTTAGCGAATGATGAATAAATTTAATTAATTATAACGGTAAAATCTGTGCTAAGAAAATGTGTTACCTGCAAAGTGTGTAGTCAATGCTGTTTGTTTGTTCTGTTGTACTTTAAAAAAAAAAAAACACTTAAATGAAAAGTATTTAAAAAAAAGAAATATTTGGATGGATGACAGTGAAAATTCAACTTTGTGTCAACAACCCATATAAAAAGAAAAACATACTCACACAAAGTAAGAATCAGTGTTGTGACCCCTTTAAATTATTTTGTGTTTCACAGTATAAATTATGCTACACAGATTTGGAACAACATAGAGGTAAATAATGGCAAAATGCATAAACATATCAAAAACAGCCCCTTTAGCGAAGGTAAAGTTATTTTAGATACAGAGACTTGGAATGAACCCATCATTGCTGTTGTGCAGTTGATGGCAATAAAATGAGCCAACGATCCGCTGGGCATATGATGGACCCGCAGGTTTCCTGAACAAATAGCAAAAAACAAATAAATCATAAAGCCTTCAGAAATTCACTGACAATATTTCATCAAAAGAGCAAGTCTGTCATATCAAGTTCCCATAATAAGAGAAGTAAAAGCAAAGGGGCTCTATCCATCCATCCATTCTAAATAGATTAATATTAAACAAATAAATAATCCTGTGTTTAACTTTAATAAATGTTCAAATTAAATAAATGTCTCTCAAGAGCCTTTATCTCCACTTCTTTAAAATGTTTAATTTCTTTTTACCTATTATCACAGTTTTTTGCTTTTCTATTTTTCTAATTTCCTTTTTTCAAAGATGTTCATTTAATTTTCTTGATTAGCATAAATCTCTTCTTCCAGGGAGTCCTGGCCAAGATAACCTCAGAAAAAAACATCTTTCACAATTAGCCAACCTTAAGCACAACTAAGACGTACAAAACACAACCAAGACACTGGGGTCATACATCAACCTCTTAGGAAAAACAATAACAAATCTCATTTAGTTCACGTTTCAATAAATTCTTCAAAATTGAAGGAATTACGTCTAAATGTGTAAGACAACCAAGGAGCATAGTAACAACATGCAGTATAGAGACATTCAGTATACAGTAGGTGAACTGGATTAAGTAAATTGTGTGTGTGAGAAGGACATTGAGAGGACATTTTCCAGCACTTGTGGTTGCATGAGTGCAGTCTCAGGGCTAGCTTACAACAGGAAGGGCATCTGCTGGTAAACACATAATCCAGAGTCATAGCGAACCCTAATGAAGAATTGAGCAAGCCAACGTAAAGTGAGTCAGTTTTACAATATGTCTTTGCTTGATTTTATTTCTGGGTCACATTTTACAATAAGGTTCATTAGTTAATGTTAAGTAATGCATTTACTAACATGAACAAACAATGAACAATACATTTACTACAGTATTTATTCATGTTAGTAAACGTTAGTTAATGAACATACAGTTGTTCATTGTTAGTTCATGTTAACTCATGGTGCATTAACTAATGTTAACAAGCATGGACTTGAATGTTAATAATGCATTAGTAAATGTTTAAATGATTAGTTCATGTTAGTAAATGCATTAACTAATGAACCTTATTTTAAAGTGTTATCTATTTTTGTCTTAAGAAATCAATATAAGTTGCGTTACAAAGTGAGATCATGCCTTTATTTAGGTTGAGCATATAATATAAATGCCACCAGTTGAAATCTCTGTTGTTGTTGACTTGATGCTGGTCTGCTTGGAGTTGTTGTTTATGTATATGCAGATTTATTGATATACAGAATCATGAAAATGAGGAGTTTTACAGCTCTAAGCATGTGTTGTCCTGTTCATCTGTTTGATGAAAATGACCCTGTGAAAATATGGATATGAACATATACAATAAAGAAGAACTTGTGTTGAAAGTTTTAAAAAAAGAAGCTGTAAGGTTGCTGTGAAGATTTACACTAATGAGGTGTAGTCTGGTGCAGGGCATGAATGCTTCAGCTTGGAAGCGATAGGAAAAAACTAAGAGCATTACACAAAACAACTCAAGGAAAAATCCTCTGAACTCATTTCACAACATGTGACATTTTCAAACAATTCAAGCAACTCTGAGCCATTTTGAATCTGTTCTAATTGGGCCACCTTTAAATTAGTGAGGCTTTTTTATAAAAGCTGATTTGTTCTGGTAGAGACAGATATGACATATCCCCTATACTTGAGGTTTTTTCACACATGCATTTTTCCAGTGCTGCTGCTTTTACCAGCCACACACAAAGTCATTGACTTTAAAGACTGTTGGGAAGGAAGAAGCGCTGTGCCAGATAGATGCTGCAGTGCTGCCAATACTTGATTTGTACTGGAGCGAGTTACAACCCAAACAGCAGAAGCTCACATTTTGAGACCAAAATATTTTCTTAATTCAAATTTAAACAAAATGTAAATTCGTTCATTCATTCATTTTTTTTCCGGCTTGGTCCTTTTATTATTCTGGGGTCGCCACAGCGGAATGAACCGCCAACTTATCCAGCATATCTTTTACGCAGTGGATGCCCTTCCAGCTGCAACCCATATCTGGAAAACATCCATACACACTCATTCAAACACATACACTACGAACAATTTAGCTTACCCAATTCACTTGTACCACATGTATTTGGACTGTGGGAGAAACCGGAGCACCCGGAGGAAACCCACACGAATGCAGGGAGAACATGCAAACTCCACACAGAAATGCCAACTGATCCAGCCGAGGCTCGAACAAGCAAACTTATTGCTGTGAGGCGACAGCTCTGCCCACTGTGCCACTGCGTCGGCCAAAATGTAAATATATGAATGAATTAATAAATAAGAACAGTATAAAATACAGTATAGCCTGCAAATGACAGTTTTTTTTTTTTTGTGAAGTTCTCCATTTTAGGCATGCCTATTTGAAATGCAAAACAAGGCTTAGACTAAATTACCCAGTATCCCTCTGGTTTTTCATCTTAACCTTTAATTACCCACCATGAAAAAAAAAGTTTGTATTGCAATTCTTAACTCCTAATATTGCTAGTTAACACACTCAATGCATTTTTTTCAACGCATTTCATAATTTCTAAAATATCAGCCTCTACCAAATGGTTGATGTGGGGGTTTATGGTAAAAGTGCTGGAATTAACATGTATGAATAATGTAAAATATGAAGTACAATATTGTAATGTTTAAAAATTATTCAAAACAAAACATTTTTGAATACTAAATCATCTTTATTTTTTGAAGTATGCAATGAAATATTTCAGATTCTTATTTAACATGTTTTCTTGTTTTTTTTGTTCACAATAAAACCAAAATCAAGTGTAGTAGTGCAACGAATTATGTTATCAACAATGCTGTGTGTGTAAACCATTATGTAAAACAGTGATTCTTTAAATTACTTTAACTGTCATTATTTAAACAGTAAAAACATGGTCAACTGTTTGGTAGAGCGACAGTCAATGGGTTAACTTATACACAATAATAATAATAATACAATAATAATAATTATTCATAATACACAGACTTGGCTTCTTTTCTGTTAAGTTGCGGTAAAAAAACACAAGTCGCAGGTTGTTGATTTTATTTTTGTATTTTTATGTGACAAGCATTTTCATTTATTTGTATCTATCATTGTTAGATATAATTATTACTATTTCTATTTATTATATATTGTTAATTTCATTTATTATTTCTATTTATGTAAATATTTTTTTTTTATTTTGTGGTAAATATATGACTGCTTTGTGTTAAATATATATTTTTTTGTTTAAACAACATGTTTTTACTAATGTTAATCTTGATTACGCATGGGCTGGTATAAATTTCTGACAACCTTGATAAAATGATGTCCTTGGATAAAAATACTAGTTTTATGGTATCACACTATTGTGATTACTGCTCAAAAATTTAATTCAATTGAATTCACCTTTATTTGTATAGCGCTTTTAAAATGTAGAATGTGTCAAAGGAGCTTCACGTAAATGGCCATAGTAAATTGGAACAGAGTAGTTGAGTTTTTAGTGTTTAAGTTCAGTTCAGTTTAGCTCAGTTCAGTGTGGTTTAAAATCATTACTGAGAGTCCAAACACTAAAGAGCAAATTCATCGATGCCTAGCTCTACCGATCCCAAGCCATGCAAGCTAGAGGCGACAGTGGAGAGGGGAAAAAAACCTTCACCGATTGGCGAGTGAAGAAAAAAAAACCTTGAGAGAAACCAGACTCAGTTGGGTACGATCATTTTAATTTGTCCGCTGGCCAAACGTCTTGTGCAGAGTTGCAGTCTCAGCGGCAGAGGCTGGTAGCTGGCCTCAGCGAAGACTCGTCTGTCCTTGGAGCATCACTAGAATTAGTCTTATGTTCTCCACTCCTCCTTAAACAACGTAGCAGCTGCTCAGGATACGGCCTGGTTCAGGATGGAAACCTTAGGATCATCTCGTCGCTGGTCTTGGATCCAATCAGTGACTCCGCATTGTCTGAGGGCCTCGGGAGGAGTATGCCCAGGTGGAAATGGGGAATAAAGAGAATAATTAGCGTAGCTGCTGTTCATTGTGGAGGATAGTAGCATCTGTGTTCAAGTCCAAAATGAACTAAGGATAGCTGATGTTGTGCTGCATCTTCTTTTGTTTAAAAGTTTACTAATGCAGTAAAAATCTGTTTGCTAATTGTACATACATGAACACATTAGTACATTGAATGACTATGTGTTTTTTTTTTAGCTAAACTAGGTTTTTGTGAACTAAGCATTGTATCAGTTGATGAAATACGGTTATTTTCTGTAAATTTAAACACTTCTATAAAACTTCCGTATTATTACAGAAAATTCCTGGCAACCACTGCCGGTATTTTTTTGTAAATTTAACAAATTTTTTAACAGTGTAAATAAATTAGAGCTAAATTATAGCTTTGAAAAAAAAGCAAATAAATATTCTTTCTTAAAGGTAACTAAACTCGGTTGCGTGGAACCTTCTGACATAAAAAAGTTATTTAAAGCCAACATATCATTTTTTTTTGAGTGTATATAAACAAGATGCAGAAACCTGTGTGGAAACCCGCTAAGTGATGCACTGAGTGTATGCTTTACTAAAGAGATAGGTCTTTAATCTAGTTTTGAACTGAGAGAGTGTGTCTGAGCCTCAGTCGTTATCAGGAAGGCTATTCCAGAGTTTAGGAGCCATAAAGGAGAAGGCTCGACCTCCTTTACTCGACTTTGCTATTCTAGGTACAAAAATAATTTTTTTCTAAATGTCTGGCTAAAACGTTTTTCCCTATTGAACACAATTTATTTTATTTTAAGAAACTTTTATTTTTGGAAGCAGTAAACATGTCAAACTAAATGGTTAAATAAATATTTGACTTCTGCTATCTATTTCATAGCTTTCAAAAACACAGATTTCTTTACAAGACATAAAAAATACATTAAAAAAATCACATAGACCTTGGGAACATTTAGCGGTATTAAAACCTTGACTTTTCCAAACTGCAGTTAACCTTAAACCGTTTATCGTCCTTGCCTAGGCTTGATTTAACATGTTGTGGGCTTATTTCTTGTGGTAATAGTTTAAATTGATTATAATAAATCTTCAAATACATATACTGTAGGGCTTGTTTTTAAACTTCATTTGCTTTTTTGTTTTTCTCATTGGGCCATCAGAAACACTAACTTCCCTTATTAAATCACTACCAAAATATTACAGCATAGGCCTCACCATCTTTGTCTCTAACCAATGACAAACATCTCAGTTTTGATCTTCAGGATGCTGACGGTGTCATTATTGATCCTCTGCAAGCCTTCTTCCTCTCCCTCACCTGTAAAGATTATACCTGTGGATGACCTTCCGGCCACTGCTGAGCTACGGGCTTCTGTTCTCCGCGTCAGTCTGCCAAAGACATTTATCAAGTCATTTCTCAATCATCTGCTTCAAGCAAGTATCAGTAACTGTCTTTATACAGTAACTCAATGTTTCTGCTATTTGTTACCAACGATTCTGGTTTGTTCATCCATTTAGCTGCCTCTTATCATGTTTCACTTCCACACATTGACTGCCATGTAATTTTAGGCTGGTTTATATTATTTAGTGGTGTTTAAATGGATAAAAATTAAGCTTTTTTCTGTTGAACACAAAGAAGATATTTTGCAGAATGCTGGTGGCTGGGACCATTCAACTACCATAGTAGTAAAACAAAAATGACTATGGCAGGCAATTGTTTAGAGCAGCCAGCACTTTTCTAAATATCTGCTTTTGTGTTCAGCGGAAGAAAGAAACTAAAATAGGTTTTGAAGGGCAAGTAAGTGATGACAGATATTTTGGGTGAACTTTACCTTCATGACGTTTTTTTTTTTTAAAAGACCAAATTCATTATACACTGAATTGATTTGTCTATACGCAAGCAAGTTGAATCACTCAGAATAAGAATGGAAATTTGTACAATAAGCATTTTTCCTTAGAAAAGCTCTATAAAGAAGATGCTGGCTATGCTAAATACTGTATGGCGTTATGAATGTGCCTTCATATTTTGGGCTCAGCTGCTTGTAAGTCTATATGGTATGTATCATCAATAATGTTTATATTGAATTTGGTCCTTCTATGACGCTAGCTAAGTTTACATGGACAATTTTAGTTTTAGTCCGCTTGAAAACTTCCAAACGATAAATCCAGTGTTAATGTTAATAATGTAAATAATGTAAATAAGGGTTGATTTGCATATTCTTGATTTTCTGACATGCACACACTGCACATACTGTAGTTTCCTGCTGTTTGTGATGTGCATACACTAAATGCTTATTTGTGACCATGGACCACAAAACCAATCTTAAGTTGGATAGGTATATTTGTGTGAACAGTCAAAAACACGTTGTACGAGTCAAAATAATTATTATTTTATGCCAAAACAGTTATAATGTTGGGTAAAGATTGTGTTGCAAATTGTTTTTATTTTCTTCTGATAATAGATCTAATTTAATTTTTGGTTAGTATAAATATGAACTATGAACTCAATCTAGACAACTTTGAAGCAGATTTACTCTGTGTTTTGAATATTTCAAACTCTCAGACTCCAGATATTCATTCATTCATTTTCTGCCGCTTTTCCGGGCTGGGTCACAGGGGCAGCAGTCTTATGAGAGAACCCCAGACTTCCCTCTCCCCAGACACTTCCTCCAGCTCCTCCGGGGGGATCCCAAAGCGTTCCCTGGTCAGCCGAGAGACATAGTCCCTCCAGCATGTCCTGGGTTTTCCCTGAGGCCTCCTCGCACTGGGACATGCCTGGAACACCTCCCTAGGTAGGCGTCCAGGAGGCATCCGAAACAGATGCCCGAGTCACCTCAGCTGACTTCTCTCGATGTGGAGGACCAGTGGCTCTACTCTGGGTGTCAGAGCTCCTCGCCCTATCCATAAGAGTGCGCCCTGCCACCCTTCGAAGAAACTCATTTCAGACGGTTGTATCCGAGATCTTGTCCTTTCGGTCATGACCCAAAGCTCATGACCAAAGGTGAGAGTAGGAACGTAGATTGACCAGTAAATCAAGAGCTTTGCCTTTTGGCTCAGCTTTTTCTTTACAAAAATGGACCGGTACATTGACTGCATTACTGCTGCTGCTGTACCAATCAGCCTGTCAATCTCACGTTACATCTTTCCCTCACTTGTGAACAAAACCCTGAAATACTTAAACTCCTCCACCTGGGGTTAGGACTTGTCTTCAACCTGGAGATGACAAACCACCATTTTCCCGTGGAGCACCATGGCCTCGGACTTGGGAGGTACTGATTGTCATCCCAGCCATGTCACACTCGGCAGCAAACCACCCCAGTGCATGCTGAAGGTCCATGTTTGATGAAGCCAACAGAACAACATTGTCTGCGAATAACAGAGATGAAATCCTGTGGTACCCGAACCGAACCCCCTTCAGCCCAAGGCTGCACCTTAAAATTCTGTCCATAAAAATTATGAACAAAATTGGTGACAAGGGGCAGCCCTGCAGGAGTCCAACATGCCTCGCAAACAAGTCTGACTTATTGCCGGCAATGCGAACTGGACTCCTACTCGTTTTATAAAGGGACGAGGCGGCCTTTAACAGACCTCTTTTGGTCCTATACTCCCTGAGCACCCTCCACAGAATGCCACAAGGGACACGGTCGAATGCCTTCTCTAAGTCTACAAAACACACGTAGAATGGTTGGGCATACTCCCATGAACCATCGAGCACCCAGGTAAGCCACCATATGGATTACAATACCTGTCATGCACCACACACTTACACCTGTTCCAATTTCCTACTGATTGCTAACACACAAAGCCGAAGCTGTTCAAAACTGATAACTAATCAAACCCCTCTGTTTCACAAACATGTGCCGAGTATTTTTAGCTGTTGCTGTCATTACGTAAGTGGGTTACTTTGTTTCTAGTTTTTGGTGTTTTTGGCTTTGGTCTGTTTATCGCGTTTTGATTCTATGCTGCCTACCCTGAATCTTTCCCCTGTTTTTGCATTGTCTACTACACAGTTTGTGCTGGTTTTCGACCCCTGCCTGGCTGATCATTCTAAATGAAGCTGCATTTAGAACTACCCTTGTCTGCATATCATTAATTTGCAACAATTGTCTATTCAGATGATGTATAAGTCTGAGTCAATTCCTTATGACTGGTTTTGTGATCCAGAGTCATTTCTTTACTCTTTTTAAAGTAAGTGTCAGAAGCAACATTATCCTACAAGACATGACGTGAGAACTCTGATATGATGCAACAGTAATTCTTGACAGTTTCAAATTCATTATCATCCACTAGTTCTGTGTGTTGTACATATTTATACCATTTTGCATATGCAGAACTTTACAGCTCCAGTTTTAATCCAATGGAGTGTTTACATAATTGGATTAGAAAAGGTTTAAACGTCCCTTTACTATCAGAATGATTTTCCGAATGCCATTTTAAGTGACTTTTGTCAATTCATTCTGGCTGACATTAAGTGTGAATTTTTTATTCAGATCGATTTAGGCGGCTAACAGCAAATATCGATAAACAAAGCGAGGGTTTAGGGAAACAAAACAAGAAAACTGCTTTGTGATGCTATAGGATTAGATTAAGAATTGTGAATGAGAAAGTGAAGTGTATATAGTACTCCGAATAAATAAGTCCACCCCTTACAAATCAATTTTTTAATTTATATTTTTAATAGGAAGCTATGCTATATTGTATTTGTGCATATACATTAGATCAGTCAGTACTGAAGACAAATCTGAAGATTATCTAACAAAATAGCATATGATAACGGTCCAAAATTAGTACACCCACATTTATTTGTTATAGAAGTGTATTAAATACAAATAAAAAAAGGAAAAATCATGAGAAGCAAGAACATGTAAAAAGTTAGTTGACATTTTGTAAGTTGTAATTTTTTTTTGCAATATTTTACATAAATTTAATTGTATTAACTTTTAGTTTTTTAAAAATGTTTAGTGACTAAAATATTATTTTAATAAATAGATCTGTTTTGTTTAAATGCACCAAAATACATTGCCTATATTCACTAATAAATTGAGAAAAATATTCATTTTCAAAATGGGGTGTACTTAATTGTGAGTTGTCAAGAGTGCAACAAGCTACAGCTGTGTCTGTGTGTGATTGTCCGGACTATTGTCACCTGTTTCAGAAGTTGATGGGTGCTAAGAGTTCTATGTGTTGTAGTTCTGCAGACATACCCGACTGAATCTCCAGCATTGATAGCATAGTGATCGTGACAATTTTATTTCAAATTCTTGAAACGACCTTCAGTACTTTCAAACAACTAAAGTAGCAGTAAAAGGCTGAAAACTACAGTAGGAATAGATGTCATGGACTCTGACATTATAAAAAAAAAATAGATTAGTGTAATGCCTAATTTTTAAGGTTTATTCACGACAAGGTTTAAAATCTTAAAATAAAATATGAATATAAAATCATTGTCTGTGAAAGCATCCATCTCATGTAGTAATTGCATCCGATGAGCAGGCTTTTATGAATTTTAAACAAAGCTAAGATTGCACTCCAACAACTCCTTTCAAGGTGCATGTTGTGAAGCTCATTATTTCACTTCCATAGAAAGGAAATGATTCCCCATTTAAGCAGAAACAGAAGATAGTCTTTCGATTCTGCTGGAATTTAAACTTCCCTTCTCTTATTTGAATGTAAATCCTTTATATTTCGGAAAAAAGTAAGCAAACCTAAAACTGCCATAGTGCCACAAAGAAAGTGAATTTTCCAAGGTGGAAAATTCTGGTTATGACAGATATTTTGCCTGATTACTGTGCATGAATGCAAAGAATATATTCAGCAAAAGCAGGATCACAACAAAAAGAGCAAAAGAGCAATAAATATGTAAATATGTTCTTTCAGGAGCCTTATATTTACAACAAAGTGGGACAGAGCATCGTCAGAAATGGATTTGATTATTCATTGTACGATTCTCTCTAATTTCTTGTTTGCATATCACTGGTAATGATTAATGTTGACAAGTTTGATCTGAATTGGGGCATTTGAATAGATCCCAGGAGCATCAAATGTTTCTTTTTGTTTGTGACTGATGTACAAGTAATGATCTCCACCTGAGACCATAAGTAATTGAACTGAGATTGCTATATTGAGCTTCCTCTCAGTCTTGAGAGAAGAATTAAGCTGAATTGTTCCCTGTCAAAATCCCTGACGTGACTTTTATTCGCATAACATCTCATAAGTGTAGTTAGGTCGGTTTCATTAAATATTTTCAGCCACTTTTGGATCAAGCCAAATACATATTTAACAGCTCGGGGAAAACTGAATATGTGCTCAGTCTCTGAAATGGTTAAGCGGCGGCCTGTCACTGCCTCTTCAAAGAGATTGAATCCAAGTGATAAGAGTTATACTGAAATCCTCCACGGCTCCTCTGAATAACTAGTGTGCTGTGCAAGATAGTCTGTTGGCGTTTTGCTCCACATGAATTTTTTTTTATATAAAACCGTTAACCACATTTGATATGATTACTTTTCTACAACACTTAAATTAAATTTATAGGAATTTTTAAAATTTGTTTATTGAGATATTTAGTAGAAAAGATGCAGCTAAATAACTCTGAGTTGAAAATACACAGTTAAATAAGCAACATTTGAGAGTTGTATTTTCAAGCTGGTGTTTCAGCACCATGGACAGTTCCAGCTCACGGCTTGCTATTGCTATGCAGCTTTCAGAACCCTAATATAGTAATTTTACTTTTCAGTCATTTAAAAAATCCTCTGGGGTTTGAACTGTGCCACAGTAGATTTTTAACCATTAGATTTTACAGCACATCTCTGATCTCATGTATAGCCAGCAGTGCCTCAGAAGAGAAAGTCCCTTGAGATGGATGCAGTTCTGAGTAATTCTCTGCTTCTTTGAAGAACATCGGTTACAGTAATCATACAGAACCGGGGTCAGCAATCTATGGCATGAATGCTGATATATTCCAGGGCCCCCACACAAGTCTTTTTAACTTTAGAAAATAAGCATAACAGTGATTTAGAGCAGCTTTTAGCATTGTAGTAAATTCCCATAGTGAAAAGTATAGTGGAGTAACATATCTAAAATCTTTTATGGTTCTACATACAGCACTTTAATGCTATTTTGCAGGACTTTTAGAGTATATGGTTAATAGTAATGGTTAATAGTAATCTACTGAAATACCTTACTGAATCAGTTATACCTGTAGTTAATATATAGGACTAAAACATATTACAAGAGATATAAATAGACAAAATAGACACATTTTAAAAGCTGTAACCTCTATGCATTACCCCAATGTAACATTAGTCACTATACTTGTTTATTTGATAATAGTGCAGATTCTTATTAAATTATGCCGATAAACTTCCGGTGAAGTCTTAATGTAAAATAAATTTTTAATATCATAAGGTTCCTTTTACAGCATTGATGTTGTAATGTAATTAAAATACATTCAGTTAAATAGACTTAAACATTTATTTAGTTGTTTAAGCTTAAAACAAGTTGAAAGACCATAACCGCTAGCGTTGTCAGGATCAGGATAGCGCAGAAACTCTATTGAAGATACTGGGTTAAAATAAACTGTCATATTTTATAGACGTGGCAGGGGGAAATAGAATTTAATGCAGTGCTGCTTCTTGTCCATGAGACCCACTTCATATCTTATATTTATCAGACAGTAACGATCATTGCTTTTTAAAGAAATCAGACCTTAAACATGGCAATTTTTTTAATGGAAAGACACGCTGAGGCTGGCTGACTGAAATTAAAAGTCTGGATATCAATTTAGAAAATCCGATATACAGTATACATAACAAAATAACTTTTTTTGGGGGAAAACTTAATTGTTTTACTGTATGCTCAATGCACTTTAAAAAAAAAAAACTAATAATAATGATAACTATAAGTTAACCCAATTCCTTTCAACAGAAATCAGTTGTGTGGAACCCAGCATTTTTTATAGTGTTGAAATTATGCAAATTACATACTAACGAATTTCTCTAATAAAATTGAGAAAATTTGCTATACCAACATAACCACCCCAAAGTTATTCACACATATTTCTTGTGTTCCACAAGCTTATTTATACTATAATAATTTTGTGCTTAAAGTTACTACGCTTCTTTAATCGCCTTGCTCGCCTTTTGTTACCTGAATCGAAACGCAAAATTGAAATACCTCATTTACTCATTGTGTTTTCAATTTTCAGTGAACCTAAAATATAATAATCCGTTCATCCAAACTTAGCTTACAGTATATATATGGTGGGTAGTTATTCCAGTTTAATAATAGGAATCGAAAAAGATCATTAGTGACATTAAATAAATTGCAATTCCTCAGACGACACTAAATCAATTAACTCAACCACTTAATTTAAAGTTGAAGATTTTATTTCTCTTCTTGATTATTAGCCCACTCTTTGAAGACAATGCGTTGATTAATTCTGCTACTATGCTGCTTTGTTTAGAGATGAGCGGAAGAAAAAAATAGTTCCTATTCAACAAAACAGTTTGCCAAAAAAAGTCATTTTTTCACTTCAGAACAAATTATATGTGTTTTTTTTCGTTGAAAATTAAGAAGGCACAAATTAAACACTTACTGGCGATTTTACTGGTGTAAAACGCATCAATCCTCGCTCAAACCGTGAGCATCACCATACTATCGATATTTCAGGATCGATCCGCCCATCCCTAGTGAGAGAGAAAGAGAGAGAGAGACTGTATTAGAGTGACTGGTGGAGAGTCTCTTTCTCATTCAAGTGCCTGTTTCACTCACGTTGAGTCAGTCAGAAGAAGTGGTCGAGGGATTTCATCGTGGACTAACTTAGATTGCAAACTTTTCAAGCTGCTTTAAAGTTCCCGTGAAAGAGATGTGAGCGCCTTTGAAGTTCGTAAAAGAGCGACATCGCGCGAATCCGCGCTTTGCATTAGACACCGAAGGAAAGATTTCGGGGAGATTTAACGATGCTTTTCACTGATGTCATGAGCAGATCATGGTCGCCCGCGGTTGTGAGAAGATACATAACGTCTTAAAGGGAAAATATCGCTTGTTATATCGACGGCATTACCTCAGAAACATGAGGAATTGTCTCTTGTGGAACTTCGTCAAAGTGATTCTGTTCTGGACGCTATCTGACGCTCAGGTAAGACTTCATTCTCCTCGTGGATTCATTTGGTAAATTATAGGCTAAACATAGCCTATTTGAAATGTTGGTCCCATCCCATTTTATATAAAGTTGCCTCAATTACTTTATTAATGTGGTAATTCACTTATTGTGTACCTGTTTTTAACATTGCTGCTTAGCCTATATTTATAATTCAGCATGTATTTACACCTGTGACTACATTTATAATTACAATGCTGTCCCATCCATTACACCTTAACCCACTCTTAAACCTGCTACTCATACCATCAAAGCTACCCCTAACCATATCTGTAGCTCACCTCAGCAACAGAAACGTTGTGCAGTACAAAACGAGCACAATAAGTACATAGCACCTATTCATTTAATGTAAGGTTAAGGGCACTTAAAATAAAGCGGGAGCAAAATGACCGAACACAACTTAGACTATTAGGTCCAGGTGTTTGCCAGCTTTTGTGCAATCATTGTAGCTGGTTGGTGAATCATAATTGCTAACAATTCATTTTTTTCTTTTTTTTCTATTTGATTGAACACATACCATTTTAAATATTTGAAACAGTCTTAATTTGTAGATCCTTATTTTTCTATACATGTTTGTGCGTGTGTTACATAATAAATATTGCATAATTCTTTTGTTTTATTTAACTGAGATTACTGTATAAATAATGTGCATTTATTTTGCTGGTGTATAGACTATAATGCAGTTGATTTTGTGTAGATTTAATCATGTAGTTGCAATCCAATGCAATTATATATGGACGGATCTATGATTAACTTTAAAACGCAAGTGCATTGCCAATTACTGTACATGCTTCCTGCCTGAAAAACTCCTCTTACCTCTCAATTCCTCCATTCTAGTGGAGGATTTAGATGCAAGCTTTTTGTGTTTTTCAGTCCGTATTAATGTAATAATCTTGATTATACTGCTCTTTGCACTGTAAAAATGTGTGTTTGAGTTTGTACTGTAAAATATGTATAGTGTGGGAACGTCTAAATTTCAGTCAAGGCAATATACTTTACATGACTGAATTTACATGAATTAGGTAGTGGTGTCGCCTCACAGCAAGAAGGGCGCTAGTTCGAGCCTCGGCTGGGTCAGGTTGGCGTTTCTGTGTGGAGTTTGCATGTTCTCCCTGTGTTTGCATGGGTTTCCTCCGTGTGCACCTGTTTCCCCCACAAGTCCAAAGATATACGGTATAGATGATTTGGGTAGTGTATGTGTGTGAATGTAAATGGATGTTTCCCAGTGATGGGTTGCGGCTGGAAGGGCATCCGCTGCGTAAAAACATGCTTGATAAGTTGGCTGTTCATTCTTCTGTGGCGACCCCAGATTAATAATTGGACTTAGCCGAAAAGAAAATAAATGACTGAATCAACCTGACCATATTAGTTAGAAATAAACCGTTTTATGCATAATTTTCACTTTTAACAGGGAATATGGAATGCATATGCAAGTATTTCTTTCTTTATTTTTTCATTATACTGCGTGTTTTTGTGCATTGTTCTCTCGTTTTCTGTAACTGGTGATCATTGAGCAGTAAATGCAGTCACTTAAATGAGTATATGTCCTCATGGGTAAAATAACACACTTGAGTGTTTTGTGGTTTTATTTATACATTAATGAACCAAATAAATTGTGCATTGCTTTACTGAGTGATTACGATGTCATAAATACCTGTGAGCTTGTGCCACTATACTGCCACTTCAATCAGTCTGACCTAATCAGTATACCATGTGTACTTTGAAAAAAAATATTGCTCATTCATGATCTAAGCTATAACAGTTCTGCAGTAATCATCACAGCATGATTTAACAAGGAATGCTTTGAGAGATTTGTTTGTCATAAGTGTAAGCTTGGTTGTTTTGCAGGTCACATCCTTCTAATGTTAATGAGTTATTGCTTTCAAAGATCAGAAACGTAGTGCCATTCACTGCCAGCAAATTACCATAACAAACGAGCATATAAAATACCTCAAAGAAAACATTTTCCAGTGTAATCTCTAAAAATAGATCAGTCCACAAATATGTTTATGGACAAATATACTGAAGATTATGCAGAGCAACAAACCCAGAGTGTTAGCTTTAGTGATTATGCTTGTTTTGGCAAAAGGGTTCAGGCTTGTCTTTCTAGCCTTTTTCTAGGTGGGTTTCCTCTGGGTCCTCTGCTTTCTTCCACAGTCCAAAGACAAGCTTTTTAAGTGAACTGAATAAACCAAAGTGTCCATAGTAAGGCTGGGTGATTAATCAAAAAGTAATCGAAATCAACATTCAGAACCTATAATCTATCAAATTTTTCCAGGTCAAGTATTTCAGTTTCTTTCCACATGTGGAGTCAAGTGGCCCCGCTCTGTTTACGCTTTTGCATCGAGCGCAGCATATGGTCTGGTGCAGGCTTTACACAGTCACATATCCTTTGCTGTGACTGACGCTTAAGCTGATTCTGAAAAAATATAATTACACGTCACAACGACACATGCTCTGTGATTGGTCAGCTTGGTAGCATCGATGAATGTCAAAAAAAAAAAAATCGTTCATTAATTTTATTCGAGTTAAAATTTTCAGTAAATCGAAATTTAGATTTTGTCCAAATTGCCCAGCCCTAGTCCATAGTGTATGTGTGTGAATGAGTGTGTATGGATGTTTCCCAATACTGGGTTGTGGCTGGAAGGGCATCTGCTGTGTAAAACATATGCCAGTTCATTCAGACCTCTGAAATAGAGACTAAGCCAAAGGAAATAAATGAATGAATGAAAAAAGTTGAAAAGGTTTTTTTTATTGCATGTAATTATTATAAAACTTAATATCCTGATCAAATTTTTGCCAGCTAAATATGAAGATCAGTCTGAAGACTACTATACAATTTGCGTATAAACATTAATAACTGAACTTGAAAATCCCCTTACACTCAAAAAATTACTTTTGCTGCTTGTTGAAATAACACAGTTCTTAATTTATTTTATGTTGAATCCACTTAAATTTGTAAAACGATTAAGTTAACTTAAACAAATTGTGTTGTGACAACATGAAGGGATTTTGTGGATCCCAGCATTTTTACAGTGTATATCCAGATTTGCTTAATCATTACTGTAACAAATGTTCTTTGTGTGGGAAGAAGAAGACAGGGTCGGCGTTGAGGTAAGTAACAGATTTTATTTTTTAAGTCACAACTGTACTGCACAGCTCCCACTATGTGGCCGTCGTTCAGCTCTCTCTCCCGACTGTTCCTCCCGTTCTCCTTAAGACGGGTGTCTCTCCGGTCCAATCACTAGAATAAACAGGTGTTGCTTATTATTTCGGATTGGCCTGCTGATTAGCCGCCGGGCTCTGAGCATGCTCTCCCCCTTTATTGGGTATTCGATCATGCTTACCTCTCCACATACCCCCACCGCCTGCCTCAGGCCGGGGAGCCGTCCGGCCTCTGCAGCCCCCCACCCCCCCCCCCCCCCCCCACCCTGGAGAGGAAGTCGGCTACAGCCATCTGCGCCCCCGGTCTGTGGATCACCTTGAATTTAAAAGGCTGTAATGCTAGATACCAACGGGTGATCCGCGCGTTGGTATCCTTCATACGGTGGAGCCACTGGAGAGGAGCATGATCTGAACAGAGGACGAATTCCCTACCCAGGAGGTAATAGCGAAGAGTAAGAACGGCCCACCTGATCGCCAAACATTCCTTCTCTATGGTGCTGTACTTAGCCTCACTTTTACTTAGCTTGCGGCTAATGTACAGCACCGGCCGTTCCTCTCCTGCCACCTCCTGGGAGAGAACCGCCCCCAGACCCCGATCGGACGCGTCCGTCTGTAAAATAAAGGGGAGAGCAAAATCAGGAGCGTGCAATAGCGGCCCCCCACAGGTTGCAATGGCTGCAGTCTTATCAATTTGGGGCTGCACCTGCCCGTGACCTAAGTGGAAGCCCAGATACCTTACCTCCACTCGCCCAATTGCGCACTTCCGTGGGTTGGCCGTGAGCCCGGCCCGTCTCAGCGCCGACAACACCGCCCTCAGATGTTGCATATGCCGCTGCCAATCATTACTGTAAATGATGATGTCGTCTAAATAAGCAGCGGCATATGCTGCGTGAGGGCCGAGTATTTTGTCCATCAGGCGCTGGAACGTCGCCGGCGCCCCGAACAGCCCGAACGGGAGCGTCACAAATTGGTGCAATCCAAACGGCGTAGTGAAGGCTGTTTTTTCGCGGGATATTGGAGATAAGGGGATCTGCCAGTAGCCCTTCGTTAAATCCAATGTCGAGTAATATCGAGCAGCACCTAACCGGTCGAGCAACTCGTCAATACGCGGCATTGGATAAGCATCGAATTTCGACACAGCATTCACCTTGCGATAATCCACACAGAACCGGACCGAGTCGTCCGTCTTAGGTACCAAGACAATCGGGCTGGCCCAGTCGCTGTGGGATTCTTCTACTACTCCCATTTTCAACATATTATTCAATTCTTCCTGAATCACTTTTTTCTTGTGTTCAGGTAGGCGATACGGCCGGGTCCTAACGACCACGCCCGGTTCGGTCTCGATATGGTGCTGAATCAGGTTAGTACGACCGGGCAGGGGCGAAAACACGTCAGAGTATTCACGTTGGAGGTGCCGGATGTCGAGGAGCTGGCTCGCTGAGAGATGATCGCCCCCGGTGACCAGAGCGCTCGGCCGTTCTCGGCCGGAGCTCTCCGGCCCCAGGTCATCCTCGTTAGTAACAAGCGTAGCCAGCGCCACTTCCTCCGGCTCCCTCCACTGCTTAAGCAGATTAATGTGATAAATCTGACACGAGTCAGCCCTGTCCGAACGAACCACCTCGTAATCGAGATCACTGACTCGTCGTGTGACCACAAATGGCCCTTGCCACTTGGCGAGTAATTTAGAGCTGGAAGTGGGTAGCAGTACAAGTACTTTATCTCCCTGTGAAAATTTACGGAGTTTAGTGCCCTTATCATATCGCCTGCGTTGGTCATCCTGAGCCTTAAGCAAATTCTCTGTAGAGAGCCGCCCCAGTGTGTGGAGTTTTGCTCTAAGGTCCAGGATATATTGAATTTCATTCTTACTATTAGAAGGCTCGTCCTCCCAAGCCTCTCTAACAACATCCAAAACCCCTCTGGGTTGTCTGCCATAGAGAAGCTCGAAGGGGGAAAACCCCGTGGAGGCTTGGGGAACCTCCCGCACAGCGAATAATAAGGGCTCCAACCACTTATCCCAATTTTTCGCGTCCTCGTGAACGAATTTACGGATCATTGATTTAAGCGTGCGATTAAATCTTTCCACCAGCCCGTCTGTTTGTGGGTGATAGACGCTGGTGCGAATAGATTTAATGCCCAATAATCCATAAAGCTCGCGCATCGTGCGTGACATGAACGCGGTGCCTTGATCAGTGAGAATCTCCTTGGGGATTCCCACACGGGAGATGATGCGAAACAGCGCCTCCGCAACGCTCTTTGCTGAGATATTACGGAGCGCGACTGCTTCCGGGTATCGGGTTGCATAATCCACCAGAACTAATGCAAACCGATGCCCGCGTGCGGATCGCTCTAATGGCCCGATGAGATCCATACCAATTCTCTCGAAGGGGATCTCCATAATTGGTAAAGGGCGCAACGGCGCTTTTGGGGTGGCCGGCGGATTTACCAGCTGACATTCACTGCATGCAGCGCACCATCTGCTGACGTCACCGTGAATGCCCGGCCAAAAGAATCGGGTCATGAGGCGATTTAGTGTGGCCGCCTGACCTAAATGTCCGGCCATAGGATTAGAATGAGCCGCCTGAAAAAGCATTTCCCGGCGGCTCTTTGGTACTAATAACTGGGTTGTATCTTCTTTTGTCTGAGTTTCTTGGGTCACTCGATACACCCTATCATTAATAACCGCAAAATACGGATAGGAGAGGGGTCGATCAGGCTGGAGGATTTTCCCATCAATAACCTGCACTCTTTCGAGTGCATGTTTTAGTGTATCATCACGCGACTGCTCCAGGGGAAAGTCTTTACACCGGGAAATTCCCAGCCCTTCCCCTGAGTCAGCGCGTGACGTCACTGCTTGGGATTCCCCCAGCTGAGCGACACGTCCCCTATCCAGCGATTTCTTCTTCCAAGAAGCACCCGCACATAAAACTCCCAATAATCTATTGAATCCAGGCCAATTAGTTCCCAGAATTAGCGGGTGTTTAAGGTGCGGGTTAACCGCTACCTCCACTCTATGCTTTTTCCCCCGAAATTGAATGTCTATTGCCGTTAGCGGATAGTGAATTACATCCCCGTGTACACACCTTACCCTTACCGTGCGGCTCATATCCAAAGCCGGGTCTTGAAGCAAGCTTTGGTGGATGGAGGTCTGATTACACCCCGAATCCACCAAAGCTTGATATGTACCCCCTTTAATACTCAGAGGTATCCGTTATAGCCCGTCGCGACCGGGGGCGACTGCTGGCACATCGGGCAGGCGGACCAATGCACCCACCTCCATCACGGAGCAGTTCTCTGGTGCATGATCCGCCCCCCCGCAATGCCAACATGCCGGCCCAGACCTTCCCGTTATACCCCCGAGGGCAGCAGGACCAACTGATTGGGCCGGAGAGAGACCCGTCATTGCTGTAGGCCCGCCCATGCCACGTGCCTCCCCTTCTCTATCCCGATAGGTGCCCCAGCGATGCGTGCTGCGCTGGGGCTCCGGGCCTCCGCCTCCTGGGAGTCGGTATGGGCGGTCCCCTCGATCTGGGCCTGGGGATAGGAGGAGAGAGAGAAAGAGGAGGGACTGGGGGAGAGAGAGAGAGAGAGGTTACTTCGCCAACCCTGGACCTCGCTACCAGGTGATCCTCCGCCAGCTGGATGGCCGTTTCCAGATCGTCTGGTCGGTGGCACTGGACCCACTCCGATGTTCGGGAGGGAAGGCGGGCGATGAACTGTTCCAGTACCACAGCGTCGACGATCTGATCGATGGTCCGGTCATCCTGCACCAGCCATCTGCGGCAGGCGTCACGGAGCTGCTGGGCGAATATGAAGGGCCGACCGCTTTCCTCCAGCTTCAGCGACCGGAAGCGCTGGCGTTGTTCCTCCGGATTGCGACCGGCCCGCTGAAGTATGGCTCGTTTCAGGTGCGCATAATTCAGGAGATCCTCGGCCGGTAGCTGCTGTGCGGCGGTCTGGGCTTCGCCCGACAGCAGCGGGATGACTCTCACCGGCCAATCGGCCCGGGGCCACCCACACGCTCCTGCCATCTTCTCAAACAAGTCTAAGAAGACTTCCGGGTCATCTTGCGGCCCCATTATGTGTAGTGTGATGGGAGGGTGGGTGGCTGATGTTGCTCCGGGCTGGATCCCCTGCTTCAGCATGCTCCGGACGAGCTCGCGGTCCTCGCGCTGGGCCTCCACCAGGACCTTAAAGCGCTCCTCCTGCTCAGCTCGTATGTCCAGGATCTCCTGGTGCTGTTCACGGTGGAGGACCGCGAGCGCCTGGATCACTTCTGCAAATGGACTGGTTGACGGAGTGGTCATCTTAGCGGCGAGGTCTCTTCTTCTTCCCCGGATTTCGGCACCACTGTAACAAATGTTCTTTGTGTGGGAAGAAGAAGACAGGGTCGGCGTTGAGGTAAGTAACAGATTTTATTTTTTAAGTCACAACTGTACTGCACAGCTCCCACTATGTGGCCGTCGTTCAGCTCTCTCTCCCGACTGTTCCTCCCGTTCTCCTTAAGACGGGTGTCTCTCCGGTCCAATCACTAGAATAAACAGGTGTTGCTTATTATTTCGGATTGGCCTGCTGATTAGCCGCCGGGCTCTGAGCATGCTCTCCCCCTTTATTGGGTATTCGATCATGCTTACCTCTCCACAATTACTTTTAGTACTAAAATGTCCCAAAAACAAGATTTAACTCACTGACAAGTCAATGATGCAGATGAGAAGGATAAACATTATAGAATCTGCAAAATTGAGGCCGTTGGACAAGAAATGCTCAATGCGGGGCTAAAGACAGGTTGAGAAGAGAAGATTGTTAAAATGATGGTGAAACATTAAAAGTTAAACAAAGAATGAAATCATAAGGAACTTTTTAATATCTTTTGCCACCGTTTTTTCAGAACTACTCAGAGTCGTCAAAATTACAATGCATGAAGTTTTAAGATATCAAATTCTGAAACATGATCCCTACCTAGCAATTATCACAAGTTGATGTGTCATAAAATAGGTGAAGACTGAATTTACGGACTGTTTTATGGACGGATAAGTTGACAGTGACTCTTTTGAGGTACGAGGAGGCAAGGAAATCATTTTGTGAGGCTGATGCTGACAATGAACAAGACAGACCTTTCAAGGGAGGACATGATGTTTAAAAGAACTTTCAAACCTTGCTGCCATTTTCTGGACTAGAGAAAATTCTGCTGGTCATTCAGTCTTACAAATGCTTTTGTAAGAAAGAAAATGTAGTATTCATCTATTTTATAATTTAATTCTTCTTAATTGAGGGTCATGTTTTACTGCAGATTGGGGAAAAACTGTAGTGCATAATACTTGTGGCCATGTAATATTTTGGAATGAATCTTCTGTCATCATTTACTCATGCTCCTCTTGTTGTAAAGCTGTTTAAGTTTCTTTCTTCTGTAAAAAAAAAAAAATGCAGCTATTGACTTAGTATTTGACCAGGGATCACCAAACTTGTTCCTGAAGGGCCGGTGTCCAGCAGATTTTTAGCTCCAACTCTAATTAAACACACCTGAACAAGCCAATTCAGGTTACAAGCTGTCCCTTTAAATCTTATTTTTGTGTTATTTTATCTGCAAAAGAAAACCTGCTTAATTATGAACAATAAAACATAAGGCATTTTTTATTTTCAGTCCTCATTAAAACTTAATTGATTAATTACTTATAAATGATTAAATATAAAACTGGTAGGATTTAAGGCTGATATGATTTGTTATTGGTATGTGGTATTTAAAAGATTTGTGATTTATTTGAAGATTCAGGGTTTCTAATATTCTCTGCTGCTCTGATTGGCACCGGGCTCCAATTATTGTTCGACCCCACAACCACCTATTATTGTGCCAATTTTAACTCATCAATTTGAGCCCCAGTTTGATAATGAAAAATTGGAAGAATTAGCTGAAAATGTTGAACCTTCATCTCCATAACAACTTGGACAGGATGCTTCTTAGTCATAGGTTTGACAAGCAACCGATTAAGCTTATGAATTCAATGGTCAATCAGATGCTTTCAGATTAGGTACTGTACTGGTTAAAATGCTGGAGTTTTGTTTAGTTCATAAGCATTCAGTGAATTTTGCACTCTTTCAAATTCAGTCATAAGCAACAAGTGCAGTTGTGGTGAAAAGAGACTCATTTCACAGCTTGTGTGATTTATAATGGATTTTTTTTTGTGTTGAATTGGACAAGTTACCATAGTAAAATATTTTATCTTAACAATAAATGTTTTTTGTCAGGATGTTGAGAACACAAACCATCTAAACTGTTTGAGGGTGGGTCAAAGTACATATTTTTTACAGGAAGTCATTGAAGGCTAAGTGAAGTTTATTTCTAAACTAATTTCAAAAAGATCACGTGCTTAAAATTGACCATGGCTGGTCCTACCAATCAGATGAATTCAAATGTACATAATCAGATTTCGGGTCCTCATGGTGGCACAGTGGGTTGCACGATCACCTCACGGCAAGAAGGTTACTGGTTCGAGCCCCGGCTGGATCAGTTGGCATTTCTGTCCGGATTTTGAATGTTCTCCCCATGTTCAGGTGGGTTTCCTCTGGGTGCTCTAGTTTCCCCCACAGTCCAGAGACATGCATTATAGGTGAATTGGGTAAGCTAAATTGTCTGTAGTGTATATGTGTGGATGAGAATGTATGGGTGTTTCCCAGTGATGGGTTGCGGCTAGAAGGGCATCCGCTGCGTAAAACATATCTTGGATAAGTTGGCGGTTTATTCCGCTGTGGCGACCCCAGATTAATAAAGGGACAAAGCCAATAAGAAAATGAATGAATGAATTACCAGATTTCCTTACCAATTTTGTCTTGAAGAGTACCCCATCCACTCCCACCCCATTCACTAGCACAGGGCAGCACGGTGGTTCAACGGTTAGCACTGTTGCCTTGCTGGTTCGATTTCCAGCTAAGTCAGTTGGCTGTGCTTGTGTGGGTTTCTCCCGGGTACTTCGGATTTCATCCCACAGTCCAAAGACATGCATTAGAAGTTAAATTATAAACCAAATTGGCACTTACAAGTGTTTACCACTGGGCATTCACCACATAAATATATTCTGGTATAGTTGGCAGTTCATTCTGCCGTGGCAACCCCTGAGAAATAATAAAATAGGCTGAATAAACGAATTAAGGGGAGCTCTCGAGATCTATCTGAGCTCAGACTCCACTCTCTCCCGATAAAACTGGAGGGAGCCCAATGCTTGAGGATCTTCTGAGCTCCCGGGACAATATGTCAAATATGCTTTATTATCAATCATCAGCTAGGTGTGAACTTTTAAAAGACAATTTGTTACAGATCCATGTTGGTCAGTTACAGAAGTGAAGGCAAGGCAAGTTCATCTATATACAGTAGCATGTTTCATACGCAATGGTAATTCAAAGTTTTATATGAAAATAAAAGCAAAAAAGAAAATGATTAAAAACAAACTAAAATGTGTTCAAACAGGTTTTAAAGTGAAAACTAAAATTGCTGGTGACTTTTTTCAGCAGTTCAGTATCAGTTTATTCTTTTTGGAGAAAATAACCATTTGATTTTCACTTCGATTTTTTTTATTTTTATTTTACAGCTTTATAGACATGTTACTGTCACAATCACCAGCGATCTAATCATAGTAGATTGCTGATAAACATGCAGATTGCCATAGAACTACAAATCTGGCATGAACTATAGATCCAGTCATGCATCGCTCACATGCACCTGTTCCGGATTCAGCTGATTGCACACACACAGCTGGAGGATCATTACAGAGTGATTACAAGGACCATTTACATATACAGCACACACACACACACACACACACACACACACACACACACACACACACACATGCATGTATCAGTGCTGAGTCTTGTTTCTGGTTATTGTGACATTACAACATATTTTCTCAAGTGAAAGCCTTTTTGTCTTGCATTGCCTTGCTGTGTTCAACCTTTTGCCTTGTTTTATTGTTTTTGTTGCTTGCCGCCAGGACTGATCAATCACCTGTTTATGATTGTACCTTTTGGATGATCTGTACCAATCTTATAATAATCCCTGCAATCCCTGCCTGACCAATATCTTAATGATCCTTGCATTTGGATCTGCACCTCAGTTGTCAGCGTCTTTCAAATTACAGTTACATATACAAAAATAACAACAATATATATGCTACAATGTGAAAATATCAGTAATTTAGCAACTTTCAGTATTTTGTGATTTATTTTTTTATCTATGCTTTTGAATTGCATTATGGGATCTTGATCTTTCAATAACTTTTAACCTTAAAAAGTAAAAAAAGTGACATTTGTTAACATGTTTAATAGTTTAAAGTGCTATAATGTGTGGGTTGGTGTTGTATATTACGCTACAAAAACCTTGTAATAAACTGCTAGTACACTTTCAGTTGTTTTACAGATTTATTTCAATACAGTATATAATATTTCTCATAGATTATATTATTCAAACTACTAAAATGTCTATAAAAATCACTTTTTTAAACTGCAGAATTTAATTTTCAACATCAAAAGTTGACAGAGCAGAGATCAAGGTCCCATAATGCAATTTGGAAAGCACTTATGAGTCACAAAATGCGGAAACTGTTAATTAACAGATTTTTTTTTTTACAGTGTTTGTGAAAGAAAATATTGGGAAAAAATAAATTGGGGGACTTTAAATCTGTCCATCATGTGAAGC
Source organism: Danio rerio (assembly GCF_052040795.2). Classification (NCBI taxonomy): domain Eukaryota; kingdom Metazoa; phylum Chordata; class Actinopteri; order Cypriniformes; family Danionidae; genus Danio; species Danio rerio. Next base: position 31,114,345 of record NC_141029.1, on the reverse strand, counting down.
AATCATGTCTTTTTGAAAGACTTTGAATACACTGTTTTGTTTTTTGTAGTTATTTTTTTTTATCTCATCACGAAGGTTTTGAACAGACTTTGAACAGAAAATTTTCAATATTTCAGAGTTCATAAAAATGTTCTGAAAATAAATGGAAGTCACACAAACCTTAAATGACATGAGGCTGAATCAATAATCACAGAATATTTAGTTTGGGGGCAGAATAACCTTTTAAGGCTTAGAACAGGTAAAAGTATTGCACCTTTTTTTCTTTACAATGCACATGCTTTTCTCTCGGTTCCTTGACATGAATATTAACTGTAATGATTATGTACGATGTGCTGCGCTTGTGGCTCAGCATCAATAATGAAGCAAAGTTTATTTTGAATTCCTCTTTGATTCAAAAACAATCCTGATGTACTAGCAAGTAGACGCAGGGAGCTTTTTCCTCTTCTTTACTTTTTAATTGAAGATATTTTTTATTTATTCGCATTTTATTTTATTTTGGACAATATAGACACAGTTTTCCATTAAAGTATACAATTGAAAAACTCGATAGTCAGTTTTCTCTGCATGCAATATCTACCAGAATTGTAATTAACTCATGCTCAGTTGGTGGACCAGCATCATTATAACAATCAATCTTTGAATATATGTATTTTTTCCACACTGTGCTTAAAACACTCATTGATCATACAATCTGTAGTTTGGAAATTCTTGTCTGTGATTTAGAAATGGACAAGCATGTTTGACCATCTCGCTCTCACTAATGCTGTCAGTAGTCTCACTCTAGCTAATGGAGCTGCATGACTGTTATTTAATTATATACTGCAGGAGAACCATCACTTGTAGACTCAATAGCACAGCTATAACTGGACACATTAATAAACATATGATTTCCTTTACATTGAGTTCAGTTACCCAAATGTTTACATATGTCGCACAATCATTTTCATATTAATTTGACTCATAATGTCAGTGCAGTGAGCAGTCTACTGCCTCATAATGTCAGGGCAGTGGAAATTGAATGAAGTGGAAGACGAGATGTTCTACAAATAGCTTGCTATTATGTTTCTGTTATGTAATATTTTTCAACATATTAAGTAGTTTAAAGGACATAGGTTTATCTCCAACCCAGGTTCATTCTAAACATACCTCTATATACATTTCTAGAGAGCGCCAGATGTTTATTTTTTGCAGTTTTTGTTTTTGCGAATCCCCCAGAGGTTGATGTGTGCACTTTTTAAGATCTGAAATTTCTCTTGCGAGTGCTATTCATGCTTGCTGTTCTCGCATAAATCCACTAGAGCCCGCTGTCGACCAATTAAATGACTGACTGACTGACTGACCGATCGACTGACCCACCCTCCTCCTTCCTTAAACCCAACCAATAGTGTTTTCAAAAGCACTAACTGACCCACCCAAAGACTTCCCTTAACCCAACCGACAGATTTTAAAGGCAATCCAGGAGAAGAAAAGCCCTCATCTGATTTTACCACATTTTTAGATTTTACCACATTCTCACCCAGTTATTTACTTGTTTGATTTTTGGCTTCTGTTTTTGTCGCACCCAATTTCTGGAATGGTTCTTTGCCAGACCATTCCATTTTTTTCCTGGCAGCTGGCGTGCCAGAAAAAAAACTGAAAATAACGGCTGCTAAGTTGCTGAAATTTACCTGAAAATAATGGCTGTTAAATTACAGAATTATTCTTACATTTAAATTTCCAGTAAATTTCTGTAATTTAACGTCTGTTATTTTACCCCAGTTGCCTGAAAAAAAGTTAAACAACAGATTTCTTTTACAATGTGGCTACATAATTCAAGATCTCCAGAAATGTATATAGGGTTAAGTTTTCAGAATGAGCCTCTGTTGGTTATTTCTGAGTAATAGACCTAATCTAAACATCATATCTGTATAGTTAATGCTTGACATTGTGTGTGCTTATGATACAACAGTGGTTCTTAAAGGGATTGTTCACTCAAAAATAGAAATTCTTACCATTTACTCAGCCTCGTTACCATATTTTTTTAATTGAATGAAATTAAATTGTCTAGTCATCTCAACTTACATCAATTAAACTGACTAAAATATTCAGTTAATATTTGTGTAACTTAATAAAATGTTGAAACCTGATCAACTTATTAAAATAAGTAAAAACATAAAAATATTTGGTGTCTTGACTTTGGAATAAAATTTTTTACAGTGTGTGCATGGTTAGTTTTTAACTTTCATAAAGACCATTTTTACAACTTTATAATCAAATTTGTTCAAAATCAAATTTTTAACAATTCTGTTCACAATGACAGACATTAATATTGTAAAGGATTATTGCTCCAATTAGTTATCACAACTTAATATTTTAATAATATTTATTAATAGTATGATTGAAAATATTGTTTAACATATTAATTGATTGATTGTCATAACTTATGTATCAACGTTTTACTTGGCTGAACTTCATTCATTCATTTAATTTCTTGCCGGCTTAGTCCCTTTATTAATCCGGGGTCGCCACAGCGGAATGAACCACCAACTTATCCAGCAAGTTTTTACGCAGCGGATGCCCTTCCAGCCGCAACCCATCTCTGGGAAGCATCCACACACACACTCATACACTACGGACAATTTAGCCTACCCAGTTCACCTGTACCGCATGTCTTTGGACTGTGGGGGAAACCGGAGCACCAGGAGGAAACCCACGCGAAGGCAGGGAGAACATGCAAACCCCATACAGAAACGCCAACTGAGCCAAGGTTCGAACCAGCGACCTTCTTGCTGTGAGAGTGTACAAAAATGTGCAAAGGAAAATTAATAACTTTAAAGTTACAATTCTATGTCAATTATACGGTGTAAATAAATTTTTAATAGTGTAATGGTATGATGAAATGACAGTGATCATTATTATCGAGAATTAACATAATACTCATGCAAACTACACTGTAAAAAAAAAATCCCTGTAAAAAAACGGTTATTTTCTGGCAGCAGGGGTGCCAGAGAAAAACCGTAAAAATACAGAAAAAAACTGTTAGAATAAAAGATGTAGATAAACTGTTAAAAAACAGTAGTTTTCTGTTTTACAGTTACAGGTTATTACTGTAATTATACATGTTATAACTGTAATTATACGAGTTATTTATGTAATTATACAAGTTATTATGGTAGTTTTACAGGTTATTACTGTAATTATACGTGTTATTACTTTAATTACACAAGTTAATTATGTAATATTTATAACGGAGCTAGCGCGACTCAGTATTTATATACCTTATAAAACCTTTTGGGACTACATTGATACTTGATATAACAACCAATTGCACACATACACACAAGTTTTAAAAAACAACCCTATTTTCCCAATAGACATGAATTAAAAAAAATTGTACAAGACACATCTTGAAACAGCAAAATGTTATATAAACCTGAATATAGAAATCAATTTAAGATATAGCAAGAAACATCTTACAAATACCTATGACAATCCGTAAAATATACAAGTCAAAATTGTAAAAAGAACTGACAAATTCTAAAGAAACATCTTGAAACATTTTTCAATAAAACATTAAAATAATAATAAACAAAAAAAGAAGTATAAAGACAAACTTATTTTTAAATAAACTTGAACAGAATAAATTGCACAAACAGCAAGACATGATTGAGATGATTATACATTTCATACACACACACACACACACACACACACACACACACACACACACACACATTTCATATATATATATATATATATATATATATATATATATATATATATATATATATATATATATATATATATATATATATATGAAAATATGCAAATGAAAAGAAACAAATTGCTCAAGTATCAGGGAACATCTTAATACACTTAAAATGTTGTTTAAAAATAAAACAGAATAGAATAGTGATGTAGACAGTTGACACATTAGCTTTCTCTTCTTCACTCCTTCATCCCTGTCAGGAGCAAGTTGTAGCCACTGTGTAATGCATTTTTCAATCTCTTTATCAGTGGCGTGGTATTTTGATCTCACTGCATCTGTGATTAAAAGATAAACAGATAATTAGTAATGAACAAGTACTAATGTTAAAAAAATTAAAGAAAGATGCTTGCTCTCATATAAGTAAAACCTAAATGGGACTATATATAGATTTTTTGTTCCTCTGGTTAATAATTCAAAAAAATGCACAGATGAAACGGCCCCTAATTGTATTAAAATGTATATTCAAAACCAACTTACTGACTCCGACAGTATTAAGGAGGAGTGCATGAAAGGCTAATTTTTAATTTGGCACGCTCCAGTTAATTTGTTTAGCCAAGGAGTTAACCAAAAGCTTTTCCAGGATACGGCCAACTGCTTAATGCAAAACACCAATGATTCCAAAGTAGCCTACCTACAAAGCAAACAAACAAACAAACAAACAAATAAATAAATAAAACAAATAGACTTAAAACACTTTGATATTAGCAAGAGCTTGAACTTACCAGTTTCTTCATTTGTTCGGGCTGCTCCTTTAGTTGATTTAAGCTTTCCCAAGTAAAATTGGACAAAGGAAGGTCAAATGTGTTTACATCTGGAATTTCATCACGTCTGTTTTGGTTTTGCTGGTTTATGAGATTCAGGCCCAGCTGCTGCTTTATGACGTTGTGTGATTTTAAATCTTCATTCAGTCCTGCTAAAAAAGAAAAATAACAAATTAGTATAAATCAACCTGTAGCTTATTCTTGTGTAAATACAACAGTGGGTTAGACACTACTGATATTCTCTAGTTTATCTTTATTTTCTAGCTGCATTAAGCCTTTACAAGTTTAGTGATGTCTTGATTTCTTACAAAGACATGACGAGTTGCAATGAGTTCTGTCATGATCTCCAACTGCACTAGAACAAGGACTGTAAATGTTCATAGGTGTACTGGAATGTACAGTATCTGTGCATCTTGATTGTGGTCTTAAGATTTCTGCCATAGTCATTGATGGTAATGGTACTTGTGGTGCTGCATTTATTTCTGAAATCTTCATACCTGCCTTTTATTCAGCCTCTTTGTTCCAAGTAATTTTTCTTCATCACGGTATAGTTGTCTTTAATGTCCCTTGATCAGATACATTTACAAAACAAAACATCACTTTTTTATTATAGTGCCAGGGCAAAACTCGCTGGTTGTAATAGATCAATGACATTATGTTGACAGTATGTGTTTAAAATAATTGCAAAAAAACCTGTTCTTTCTTTAGGTGTATGACGGGCGATCATCATCCTCATCTGTCTGCCAGTCAGAAATCACAGTTGCTTGTGAATGTTTGAGTCGAGCTTCCTCATATGCATCTATAATGAAACATCACATTGTTGTTAACCTCCCTTAAAGAAAAGTTCAAATCCTGAAATACTATCAAAGTTAATTAATGCCTATAATACCTATAGTGTAAATAATCAGTACACTGAAGGTTGCACAAGATTTATTAGTAGATTCATGCAGGGTGACAGCCTTATGAATCTGAGACATAGATTTGTAAGATGGCCAAGCACATGCATTATTCTGTACCCATGAAGATTAACCTACCATTGTGAAAAATGTTTGATGATGATGATAGCCAATAACAATAAACCATTTCAGCTGTTTGTGAAGCAATTAGTAATGTAAAGTCTGAAAAGCTCAATCTATGTTGAAAATGTATCAGTCTTTAAGCACCTAACTATATTTGCTATTCACATGTTCATAAGAGTGTGCCATTGGCATCTTTGGTCGTGGTGTGCTGCAAAATGACCTCACTAACCTTTGCTAAACAAGAACAATAAGACTTAACCAACAAATATTGTTACCCATTCATTTAAATCAGAATTTATCAGAATCAGAATTTTTGTCAATAACATAACGTATAACATATAACGTTAGCTTACACACCAATTCGTTTAATGTTTCTTTAAAATAATTAAAATAGTTGTCAGTTACTAAACACGTTACAGTCTAACATTGTGTTAAAGGAACAGGAACTTTCAGACGTGTTTGTAACGTTAGCGCTAGCATAACTTACATTAGCTCCAGTCGTGTTTCTTAAAGGAAGTTACATTTCGTATCAAATTGTTTTAAATTACTAAACACTGTTAAAACTAAACACTGTGAAAAAATCTTTTAAGCTCTAAATTTGCAACGTATACAGTACACAAGCAGTAAAAACCTTACCTTTCTGACCGGAATCCACGTGAAAGTTTTGAAAAACCAAACAAACTTCTTATTCTTCCTGTGATCTTCATGGCGGTCGGCAACCAGCTTTTTGGAGCATTACCGCCACCGCCTGGATTGGAGTTTAGATCAGGAGTTTACTGCTTTACTGAGTTTCTGCAGCTGGATATATCTCATCTACTCTTACATGTGTTTCTTATGAAACCAACTTCTGCTTTAAAAAAACAGTCGGCACAGGAGCGTGCCGTCTCGAAAATAAGCGCATTTTTCAGTTTTTCTCTAGGTGATATATATAATCCATTTATAAATAGCATTGTTTTGTTTGCGTCTAAACATTTAGACCATCCACACTAAATATTCTTATTATTTTGTTGCTGTCCTACCATGAATATTTTCTCAAATTATCATTAAACGTGGAGCTAACAGATTACTAGATAAAATAAGAATTTAATCGGTTGCCATCAGCCGAGTCCTTGCAAGAAGCGGCCCGGACAGACAGACTCGGGCCGGATATGGTTGACTGGAATCGGGCCAGTGCTGTACAGCCGCATCACAACCGCATGTGCGCGAGCGAGCTGCGTGCCGCACTCGGCCCGCATAACACTTCGGAGCCGGAGGCGCCGAAGGGCAGCCGAGCTCGGTCTGATTACACCCTGCTATCATATGTTTAGTTAACTTTTTGTCGACTTCACATTGCAACTGTAAAGATTGATTAGAAAAATGTTTACAGGTCATAACATGCATGCACAAGTAATATGTGTGATTAGTCACTAGGAGAAAAGTATAATAGCATACATCATAAATATTATAGAAAATAAATATAATAATTAAATATCATTTTTTTGTATTTTACAGTGCATATACTGTGCAGTATGTGGCCTAAAATACTAGGCTATTATTTGACATTTATAACTTCAATTTAATCTTCACTTTAACAGGCTACAGAAAAGTCACGTTAATCTACATAATCATCACGTGACCACGAATGAAGTTCATGTGACCACATGTGGAAACTTGTTCGAGTTGATACGTTATCCTGTGAACAGCTGGCAGTTAAAGTTGGACAAATAACCCATGTTATAACATGTGGAGCACATAAAAACCTATTCCAACATGCTCACCATATTGCATCTTTAGCAGCTTTGCTATAATTTATTCAGCAACTGCAGTGCCAACCTTGTTTACAAATATTTATTTGAATGAGCTATTGTATAAAAATTGCATGTGAGCCTCGAACAGGCTCGAACCAGCGACCTTCTTGTGAGGCAATCGTGGTACCCACTGCGCTACCTGAAAAAACATGTAATACCAAAATACTAACAGTTACCTGTAAATTAAATGTTGGAATTTTTAAATACAGAAAATATCTGTAAAAAAATATATTTCACCGTATAATGAAAAAACAGGAAAATTCAGTAAAAAAAATACAGACAATTATCTGTAAAATAACATTTATTTTTATAGTTTATTTTTACAGGAATAATCTGTAAATATTAACGTCAAATTATGTGTTACTCTCTTAAAATACAGTACATTTCCTTTAAAAAACAGAAAAAGAATGTAATACCAAAATACAAGCAATAGCTGTAAATTTAATGTAAGATTTTTTTTTTATTACAGAACATATCTGTAAAACAACAGGTATTTCACTGTATAATGAAAAAACTGAAAAATTCTGTAAAAAAATACAGACAATTACCTGTAAAATAACGTTTATTTTTTACAGTGTAAGCCTATTCAGACAAAACACATTTCTTCTGGGACAATTTATGCACATTTATAAAAACTCCCATTATAATCAGAGATTTAAACTGAATCTCCTGCTCTCTTATTTTGTGAGAGAGTTTCTTCATTATGGTTGAATGTGTAGGCCTGTAATCAGTAATTCATTCAAAAGGTTCTTGCTGTCTCAGTTGAACCAAGTACAATAGAAAGAGCAACTGCAGTCCTAATTGGGAATTGAGTTATGAAATAATTGTTAACCAGATTTGATCCTGAATGTCATAAATGCCAGTTTGATTTTCAGCATATAATTCCCCAAAAATCTGGCAGAGTAAGACATGATCTTAAGGAGTACATCAAATTAAATAGGCTCTTGACAACTTCTGACCAACTTCATTCAAGATTTAAAAAATATTCAAAGGCAGCACATTAATGGATGTTTTTTTTAGTTAATATAAATGACTTATTTTTGCCCAGCTGCACTTTCCTATCCTTCTGAATAATGGCTAATTTGCAGTGTTCGAAAGTCTATCTTTACTTTGCACGGCTGAGAAAATGAATTTAATTGAGGAAGGATATCAGGCAGAAATGACACCTCCAATACCCTTCTTACATATTGTTACATTAATTGAAAACCTTTCTTTTATCATTACTGAGAGAGAGAATGGATTAATTTATTTCATTTCTTCAGGGTATTTAGAAGAACAACTCTTCACACTCCCTCGCAGATTCAATAAGCAACCCAAAATGAGACGGGAGTGAAAGTCACCACAAACCCTTTGATAACCACTCCAACACACATTCAGTTGCACATAATGCACTTCTTTTGAACACTAGAGGGAATGGAACTATTGAATAATATGTCATCCTTCACTCCTGCTTCACTCCTGTCCCACACGTCTTACTGGCTTCAATGGAGAACTTGAGAAGGACTCTTCTCTGAGTATCTCAAAGATGTTCTTTTCCATTCAATGAAAAGGAATGGAGTGAAAGCACAATACGATAACTTTGAGTGAGCAACACATTTTAGATATATAGTTCATCCAAGATGAAAGATGTACACTGCAAATTTACTCATACCAAGGCTGACCAGGACATCGGTGACTATCTTACATTTCAGGAGGTCATTAATAAGAAATTGAAGGAGTACTTTTGGTCCATGTTGATTTCTGAAATTGAAAATACATACACAGGTAACACGAAGTGCAAGACTCTTGACAATATATTGACATATAGTGAAACAAACTGTCTTCACTTCATAAGACATCAGTATGTTGTCAATAGCCTCAGGGATTAATTATTTTTGTTTTGACTGAGGAGAAAAGAACTTTTGGAATCAGCTGAACCACTTTTTATTCCAATAACTAAACTTGAAATTTCTGAACATTTTGAAACTGTTATGACATATAATAACAGAGCTTCCTCTGCTGAATTGATGTGACTTGGTTTCAAACAAAGTCTTAACATAAGTTTCAAAGCTTCAGAATGTGACAAGGATCATGAGTTCAGCTAAAAAATTAACTTTAGTCTTCTGGTGAAGAATGAAAGTCACAGGGCTCAAGTCATATAATTTGATATAGTGCTGCACATGTAGTATTAATTATATTGTCTTGAAATTCACATTTGACAGAAGCTTGAGTTGAGAGTTCAGACGCAGAAGTTTAAGCAGAAATGCAATATCTTATAAACTGTAGTGCATTTGTGCAGCTCTGTGGGTAGCACTGTCGTCTCAAAGCAAGAAGGTCACTGGTTCGAACCTCGGCTGGGCCAGTTGGCATTTCTGTGTGGATTTAACATGTTCTTCCCGTGTTCGCAAAGGTTTGCTGCAAGTGTTCGCATAGGGTTGCAGCTGAAAGAGCATCCTTTGCATAATACATATGCTGGATAAGTTGGCAGTTCATTCAGCAGTGGCGAACCCTGATTAATAAAGGGTCTAAGCCTTAAAAGTAACATTATTTGTTTAATGAAATTCAGCTTATATATATTTTTTGTAATGAACCTATTTTTTAATGTAGTTAAAATGGAAAATATTAAAAAAAAAACAATAACCTAAAAACAAATATAATGAAACAAATAAACATATAATCATTATATTGCATTACCCCTTAAGTCTTCTATTCTGATTGTTCTTGTCCAGTGTTTCAGAACTTTTCCCCATCAGTGCTGTATGAATAAGGCTGCTTTATTTAACTTTGAAATACTTTCATTTATGCTTTGAATGAGTGAAGTCTTTAAAACTGTGCTGTTAAGTGGTGATGTATGACTGGTTCAGCAAAACCCATTTGCTCTAGATCTAGCTCTAGTGTTTTCTTTTTTCTTTTCTTTTTTTTTAACCTGAGCTGATAATGTCACGTTCCGGTAAAGGGAAAAAGGAGCGAGGACCCAAGCGCAGAGTAAAGTAGGATTTATTATTAAAATAAAATAAAAGGCAAAAATAAACAACCCCGAGGGGGAAAACACTACTGCAACAAACAATAAATCAAACAAACAAACAAACTTGACTGGGCAGGCAGGACAAGGCAGGACTGGACACAGCAGGACAGGTAAACATCGACAACATATGATGACGAACTCGCAAAGGACTGAAAACATGAGGGGGATTATAAAGCAAAAGTAAATTGACACACAGGTGAACATGACAAACTAATAATGAGTAAACAAGGAGGGTGGGACTAGACAATAGACGGGAGAGCGCATGACACAGAGAGACAATACAAGCCATGCGCTCACATAACACAACACTGAAGCACACGACAAAAGCACGTGACCACAATGTAAACACCGAGCCACGTGCTTTGACAAAAGACGCGAGCACACGATGAATGAAAACTTACCGTGCGCTCACACACGCAGCATGCGTGCTTCATCCCAGCGCCGACCAAAACCGAAACCAACAAGACTGAGACGCTGGGAATGAAACACCACGCTGCTGACAGACGAAAACACAAACACGAGTACAAGAGCGCACGCGTCTGAGGGATGCAGAGCGCGCGCGCGGCCGCGTCAAGCAGGAGCGCGCACACTCTGCGTACACCCACGACGGCGCGCACGCACACAGAGACAGAAACAGGACCAGACACGGGTAGTGTCCGAGATCTGCCACCAAAACAAGAATTTACAAGACCAGAGTGGCAGAACCCTGACACTACCCCCCCCCCAAAAGGCGTCCCTAAAGGGAACATCCAACAAGGTACAAGACAGACAAGAAACACCACAAGACAACAAAACAGGCAACATCAACAAACACAAGACAGGGAGGTGAACAGGCGAGACAACATGAAGGGGGGGAGGGAGGGGAGTCAAGCCAGGCCCAACAAGACAAACAAGGGAGGGATGGGAGGGCAAAACCAGGGAGGATCAGGAGGGACAGTCCAGGGTGGGTTCAGCGGGTCGGGAGCCCCGGCAGGGAACCAGGGTGGAGCCGGAGGATCCATCCAGGGTGGAAGAGAGGAACACCAGGGAGGAGCAGGAGGGACGACCCAGGGAAAGTCTATCAGGGGAGACAAGGCAGGAGGTCGGTGGGGAGCCGGCTGGGCTGGAGGCCTGTGGGGAGCCGGCTGGGCAAGCGGCTGGGCTGGAGACCAGAGGGGAGCCAGCTGGGCTGGAGACCAGAGGGGAGCCGGCAGGGCAGGGAGCCGGGCTGGTGCCGGCAGGGCAAGACGTCTGGGTGGCGCCGGCAGGGCAAGACGTCTGGGTGGTGCCGGCACGGCAAGCAGCCGGGCTGGGACCGGCAGGGCAAGACGTCTGGGTGGCGCCGGCAGGGCAAGACGTCTGGGTGGCGTCGGCAGGGCAAGCAGCCGGGCTGGGACCGGCAGGGCAAGACGTCTGGGTGGCGCCGGCTGGGCAAGACGTCTGGGTGGCGCCGGCAGGGCAAGACGTCTGGGTGGCGCCGGCAGGGCAAGAAGCCGGGCTGGGGCCGGCAGGGCAAGACGTCTGGGTGGCGCCGGCTGGGCAAGCAGCCGGGCTGGGACCGGCAGGGCAAGACGTCGAGGTGGGGCCGGCAGGGCTAAACTTCTGGTAGGTGCCAGCAGGGCAAGGAGCCGGGCTGGGGCCGGCTGGGCAAGGAGCCGGGCTGGGGCCGGCTGGGCAAGGAGCCGGGCTGGGGCCGGCTGGGCAAGGAGTCGGGCTGGGGCCGGCTGGGCAAGGAGTCGGGCTGGGGCCGGCTGGGCAAGGAGCCGGGCTGGGGCCGGCTGGGCTAGACGTCTGGGTGGTGCCGGCTGGGCAAGACGTCTGGGTGGGGCCGGCTGGGCAAGACGTCTGGGTGGGGCCGGCAGGGCAAGGAGCCGGGCTGGGGCCGGCAGGGCTAAACGTCTGGTAGGTGCCGGCAGGGCAAGACGTCTGGGTGGTGCCGGCAGGGCAAGACGTCTGGGTGGTGCCGGCAGGGCAAGACATCTGGGTGGTGCCGGCAGGGCAAGACGTCTGGGTGGTGCCGGCAGGGCAAGGAGCCGGACTGGGACCGGCACTGAGGGGCGCTCAGGGGCTGGAGCCGACACTATAGGGCGCTCAGGGGTTGGAGCCGACACTGGAGGGCGCTCAGGGGCTGGAGCCGACACTGGAGGGCGCTCAGGGGCTGGAGCCGACACTGGAGGGCGCTCAGGGGCTGGAGCCGACACTGGAGGGCGCTCAGGGGCTGGAGCCGACACTGCAGCAGAGGTCTTCCTCTTTAACCTCCGCTTTTGAGTGCGGGTCAGCCCTTGCGGGCTGGACATGTGTTGGGAGGTGGCGCTGGTGTAAAGGATCCGTTTCTCTTGAAGGATCACTCTCTCCTTTAGCTGCAGAGCAGAGGACAACAGAGAGCTGGGATTGGGATGTTCGCCATGAGCAGCCTGATGAACCAAATGCTCCACAAACTGATGGTAAGATAGCCCTCCCGACTTCAGCATCTGCTGGATATTGAGGGGCTTGTCAAGGGCATAGTTGAGGAGGTTCACCAGGGCTTGATCATTAAACCCCAGCCCCTCTGCTGCCACACAAAATTTAGCCGCAAAACTTTCCACCTTCATGCCACGTTGCCGCAGCGACTGCAGACTGATGAGCTGCAGTATGCGGCTGGAGAAGGGGCTGTCTTCACTCTGCTGGGTCCTCATTTTTGGCGAGTTCGTACTGTCACGTTCCGGTAAAGGGAAAAAGGAGCGAGGACCCAAGCGCAGAGTGAAGTAGGATTTATTATTAATAAAATAAAATAAAAGGCAAAAATAAACAACCCCGAGGGGGAAAACACTACTGCAACAAACAATAAATCAAACAAACAAACAAACTTGACTGGGCAGGCAGGACAAGGCAGGACTGGACACAGCAGGACAGGTAAACATCGACAACATATGATGACGAACTCGCAAAGGACTGAAAACATGAGGGGGATTATAAAGCAAAAGTAAATTGACACATAGGTGAACATGACAAACTAATAATGAGTAAACAAGGAGGGTGGGACTAGACAATAGACGGGAGAGCGCATGACACAGAGAGACAATACAAGCCATGCGCTCACATAACACAACACTGAAGCACACGACAAAAGCACGTGACCACAATGTAAACACCGAGCCACGTGCTTTGACAAAAGACGCAAGACACGAGCACACGATGAATGAAAACTCACCGTGCGCTCACACACGCAGCATGCGTGCTTCATCCCAGCGCCGACCAAAACCGAAACCAACAAGACTGAGACGCTGGGAATGAAACACCACGCTGCTGACAGACGAAAACACAAACACGAGTACAAGAGCGCACGCGTCTGAGGGATGCAGAGCGCGCGCGCGGCCGCGTCAAGCAGGAGCGCGCACACTCTGCGTACACCCACGACGGCGCGCGTGCACACAGAGACAGAAACAGGACCAGACACGGGTAGTGTCCGAGATCTGCCACCAAAACAAGAATTTACAAGACCAGAGTGGCAGAACCCTGACACTACCCCCCCCCCAAAAGGGACGCCACCTGGCGTCCCTAAAGGGAACATCCAACAAGGTACAAGACAGACAAGAAACACCACAAGACAACAAAACAGGTAACATCAACAAACACAAGACAGGGAGGTGAACAGGCGAGACAACATGAAGGGGGGGAGGGAGGGGAGTCAAGCCAGGCCCAACAAGACAAACAAGGGAGGGATGGGAGGGCAAAACCAGGGAGGATCAGGAGGGACAGTCCAGGGTGGGTTCAGCGGGTCGGGAGCCCCGGCAGGGAACCAGGGTGGAGCCGGAGGATCCATCCAGGGTGGAAGAGAGGAACACCAGGGAGGAGCAGGAGGGACGACCCAGGGAAAGTCTATCAGGGGAGACAAGGCAGGAGGTCGGTGGGGAGCCGGCTGGGCTGGAGGCCTGTGGGGAGCCGGCTGGGCTGGAGGCCTGTGGGGAGCCGGCTGGGCAAGCGGCTGGGCTGGAGACCAGAGAGGAGCCAGCTGGGCTGGAGACCAGAGGGGAGCCGGCAGGGCAGGGAGCCGGGCTGGTGCCGGCAGGGCAAGACGTCTGGGTGGCGCCGGCAGGGCAAGACGTCTGGGTGGCGCCGGCAGGGCAAGCAGCCGGGCTGGAACCGGCAGGGCAAGACGTCTGGGTGGCGCCGGCAGGGCAAGACGTCTGGGTGGCGTCGGCAGGGCAAGCAGCCGGGCTGGGACCGGCAGGGCAAGACGTCTGGGTGGCGCCGGCTGGGCAAGACGTCTGGGTGGCGCCGCCAGGGCAAGACGTCTGGGTGGTGCCGGCAGGGCAAGAAGCCGGGCTGGGGCCGGCAGGGCAAGACGTCTGGGTGGCGCCGGCTGGGCAAGCAGCCGGGCTGGGACCGGCAGGGCAAGACGTCGGGGTGGGGCCGGCAGGGCTAAACTTCTGGTAGGTGCCGGCAGGGCAAGGAGCCGGGCTGGGGCCGGCTGGGCAAGGAGCCGGGCTGGGGCCGGCTGGGCAAGGAGTCGGGCTGGGGCCGGCTGGGCAAGGAGCCGGGCTGGGGCCGGCTGGGCTAGACGTCTGGGTGGTGCCGGCTGGGCAAGACGTCTGGGTGGGGCCGGCTGGGCAAGACGTCTGGGTGGGGCCGGCAGGGCAAGGAGCCGGGCTGGGGCCGGCAGGGCTAAACGTCTGGTAGGTGCCGGCAGGGCAAGACGTCTGGGTGGTGCCGGCAGGGCAAGGAGCCGGACTGGGACCGGCACTGAGGGGCGCTCAGGGGCTGGAGCCGACACTGGAGGGCGCTCAGGGGCTGGAGCCGACACTGGAGGGCGCTCAGGGGCTGGAGCCGACACTGCAGCAGAGGTCTTCCTCTTTAACCTCCGCTTTTGAGTGCGGGTCAGCCCTTGCGGGCTGGACATGTGTTGGGAGGTGGCGCTGGTGTAAAGGATCCTCTTCTCTTGAAGGATCACTCTCTCCTTTAGCTGCAGAGCAGAGTACAACAGAGAGCTGGGATTGGGATGTTCGCCATGAGCAGCCTGATGAACCAAATGCTCCACAAACTGATGGTAAGATAGCCCTCCCGACTTCAGCATCTGCTGGATATTGAGGGGCTTGTCAAGGGCATAGTTGAGGAGGTTCACCAGGGCTTGATCATTAAACCCCAGCCCCTCTGCTGCCACACAAAATTTAGCCGCAAAACTTTCCACCTTCATGCCACGTTGCCGCAGCGACTGCAGACTGATGAGCTGCAGTATGCGGCTGGAGAAGGGGCTGTCTTCACTCTGCTGGGTCCTCATTTTTGGCGAGTTCGTACTGTCACGTTCCGGTAAAGGGAAAAAGGAGCGAGGACCCAAGCGCAGAGGGAAGTAGGATTTATTATTAATAAAATAAAATAAAAGGCAAAAATAAACAACCCCGAGGGGGAAAAAACTACTGCAACAAACAATAAATCAAACAAACAAACAAACTTGACTGGGCAGGCAGGACAAGGCAGGACTGGACACAGCAGGACAGGTAAACATCGACAACATATGATGACGAACTCGCAAAGGACTGAAAACATGAGGGGGATTATAAAGCAAAAGTAAATTGACACACAGGTGAACATGACAAACTAATAATGAGTAAACAAGGAGGGTGGGACTAGACAATAGACGGGAGAGCGCATGACACAGAGAGACAATACAAGCCATGCGCTCACATAACACAACACTGAAGCACACGACAAAAGCACGTGACCACAATGTAAACACCGGGCCACGTGCTTTGACAAAAGACGCAAGACACGAGCACACGATGAATGAAAACTCACCGTGCGCTCACACACGCAGCATGCGTGCTTCATCCCAGCGCCGACCAAAACCGAAACCAACAAGACTGAGACGCTGGGAATGAAACACCACGCTGCTGACAGACGAAAACACAAACACGAGTACAAGAGCGCACGCGTCTGAGGGACGCAGAGCGCGCGCGCGGCCGCGTCAAGCAGGAGCGCGCACACTCTGCGTACACCCACGACTGCGCGCGCGCACACAGAGACAGAAACAGGACCAGACACGGGTAGTGTCCGAGATCTGCCACCAAAACAAGAATTTACAAGACCAGAGTGGCAGAACCCTGACAGATAAGTCATCTTATAAGCAATAGAATGTCATCACAAGGGGTGCCCTAACTCAGTCCTGGAGGGCCGCTGTCCTGCAGAGTTTAGTTCCAACCCCAATAAGACACACATTCAATGATTTATGCTAATCTAAGCTAAAAGTGCTCTGGGTATGGCAGAAGCACTTTTAGCTTAGCATAAATCATTGATTTGGATTGGATGATTAACATTGTGCACATAAAAAAATTCAGAGAGTTAATGTTCCTCTTCAAAGCTTGACTCTTAATTTTCCTATAGTTTTAGTAAACAATGTAAATACAGAAAAGTTGTTTTTTTAGGTTGATATGTTAAGGACCTTTACTCTCATTCCAGTGTAATAATCTAGGAATTTTGTTTCCGTATTATTGCTGCAGCAGGCAGAGCCAGCTAGGATAGGCGGAATAGGGAAATGCAGTTTCCCTATTCCTAGTTTAGCTGTTGCACAGCTCTGCAGTTTGCTCCAACCCTAATTGGTTAAACCTAGGTGAATTGAAAAAGCTAAATTGGCCGTAGTGTATGTGTGTGATTGAGAGTGTATTGGTGTTTCCCAGTGTTGGGTTGCTGCTAGAAGGGCATCCGCTGCATAAAACATATATGCTGGATAAGCTGGCAGTTCATTCCACTGTGGTGACCCCTGATTAATAAAGGGATTAAGCCAAAAAGAAAAGGAAATGAAAAGGAATTTTTTTATACAAACAAAACTATTTTATTGCTCTCCAGGCTCACTAAGTTAGACACATAATAAATCCTCCCTCATGTTCCTCCTCCATGAAGCTGCACTTACACATACTATTTATAGTAGTTACCTGACTGTGATGATAGATGCAAGATAAATGATCACCATATCAAAAAGACCAAAAACACTGGTACCCAGGGAAGAAAAAACAGAAGAGAAACAAGACAAAGACAGAGTTAATGTTATGTAATAAATGAAGGATGTTTCAATGAATAAAAGGATATCTGCTGTGTAAAACTTATGCTGGATAAGTTGACGGTTCATTCTGCTGTGGCGACCCCTGATAAATAACTTGACTAAGCCAAAAAGAAAATGAGAAAATAAAGGAATGAATGATAACACTAATAGTTTTACAATACATTTGTGTAGTATTTGGCACTTCATGATGTTATTTATGTCAATGAGTTAATTAGTAATGCGTGTATGTAAGTGGAAAAAGGCAGATTATAGAATGCATCATAAAAAATAAAAAAAGCAATATTACGCTAAGTTATAGGGCTGGATGCTCTCACAGCTAGAGTAGCCTTTGACTAAAAACTTAGTTGATTGAAGAAGCAGCATGTCACTGTTGTGGACCTGTGTGGTGTATACTATGGTGTTTGCTGTTGTCACGTGGTTGTGTTTTCCTCCGTGTGTCTGTGTTGCATGTGTTTTGATCACGTGGGTGATTATGTAATGCCTGTCAGCTGTTCTGATCAGCAACTAGCTGAGATTTATTCAGTTACGTCTATTTATGAGCGACTGTATTACTTGATTATCAGTACGTTTTTGTTTGTTCATGGTCTGTCTGTGTTTTGTCAGGACTCTCGTTGGACACTTCTCTGCCATATATTATTTACACTCTGCCACTACACTGATCATTGTTATTTTGTTTTGGGCTCTTTTTAGTGCTAGGCAAAGCGACGCTTCATGAAACACTGAATTAGTCGAAGCAAATGTGTCGAAGCTTCGAATTGTTTCGAAACCCCACTCCACAGTGACACCTAGGGCTCATTGTTTATGTATTGCACTGGAATAGCTTCAGCAAAGAACAGTTAAGCAAATTGAGGTATTAAACCACAGAATTTAACCTTCAAGTGATTTAGTGGAGCGGTGAGGGTTCCGGACTACTTTTTCATTTGGTTTTGCCAAAGTAGAGTCATTAGCATATTCCAATGGAGGAGGCAGGGAGGGGTTTTGCGCTCGTGCACATACTCAGCTTCACGTTAATTCAGAATACAAAGAGAATATGCATCGGATTCGGCGTACCCAGTGTTTCATACATCTACATTTTTTACTGCAAGGGTTAGCAGCAAAAATGTTTTAGTATGATTTCAACTAGGGCTGCTTAATTTTGGGAAAAATCATAATCACGATTATTTTGGTCATAATTGTTATCACAATTATTCAAAACGATTATCAGTTGAAGTCAAACTTATTAGCTCTCCTGAGAATTTTTTAAAATTAATTATTTCCCAAATCATGTTTAACAGAGCAAGAAATTTTAACAGTATTTCCTCTAATATTTTTTCTTCTGGAGAAAGGCTTATTTGTTTTATTTTGTTCCATTAAAAAGAAATTGGGGAGGAAAAGGGTTGCTAATATTCAGGAGGGCTCATAATTCTGACTTCAACTGCATATGTACACTTATTTTCCACCCTGCAAAGGAAAGAGAAATAAATACAATATAATAAAAATATGAAACAAACTGTCCTTTAAGCATCTTCACCATAAGAAAAACACTTTTACTTTAGCTG
This sequence comes from Danio rerio, assembly GCF_052040795.2. Lineage (NCBI taxonomy): Eukaryota > Metazoa > Chordata > Actinopteri > Cypriniformes > Danionidae > Danio > Danio rerio. The sequence continues at coordinate 31,095,476 of NC_141029.1, read as the reverse complement.
CAAAAATTTTCTCCTTGTTGTTTATTTAATAATTAAAACAGGCGGCAGCAGGAATTGCGCGCTGTCACTTTAATGGTTTCTCTTTCACGTGTTTTTGATTTCACGTGTTTGATTCTCAACTACTTTATTACACAAATGAGGGTTAATATGAATAATCACTAAACACTGCTTTTGACACCTATTTGACCATTAAAGCGATCACGTTAAGATGACTTTAGATGTCTGCGCTTTGGTCGTCTCAGTGTGAGAATGAGACCGAATGCAGACCACATGCTTCTGACTGTGTGTGCGCACCGCACACACACATAAGCATGCGGTCTTTCGTGCTTTTAAGAGCAACAAATGTGTTCAACTGGAAAGGGGGAGGTATATGATGCAATGATCGTTTATCTCAATTCATGGTTTTTCATAATCGTTAGAAGCCAAAAATTAAACCAATCTCGGATTTTCGATTAATTGCACAGCCCTAATTTCAACGCAAGTTTTCGTACATGAGGCCCCAGTTGTTTCGAAACACTTTAGTCACGTGACCTGGGTGTTTGGATAATGCTTCAGTGCAGTGTTTCGAAACACTTGCGCTTTCATATCTCGACACTGTGTCGAAACATCAGTTTCACGTCAGCCATCCCTAGCTCTATTTGCACCCTTTTGATTTATGACGATTGGTCATTAAACACTTGCAATTGGATTCACCTTGTTGTTGTTTTTTTCTTGATGAACCGTGACACAGTATCACAGCAGCAAAACACTAAACCACAAAACAGAACTTATTCAGGCACAAATAACCATAAAAAATTAAAAGAAGGGAAAAAGCAAGATAAACTGAGAACAAGCAATCATGGTTATGGTGCCAGGTACAATCTTGCCTAAGGCAGCAAAGTGGTTGCAGGAACAATGATATTTTGCAGCATGTTCCTTTAACTGTTCAGTAAATTGTTAGTAGGACTAGAACAACCTCTTACATATGTTTGTTACACTGGTGGAAAAAAGGTCACCATTTATCCACAATTTGGAGCCCTGTCATACATCTTGCATGAAGTCTATTAAAAGCTGTTTTTCTATTCTTGGTGGTCTATTCCTTTAACTGATGCCAAATGTGTCTTGTAAATGCAAATGACACCCTTAAACAAAGCGCTCTGAAGTCTTTTAGAAGATCTATTACAAAACAAAGAAGCAAAAATTGAGTTCTTTTTTGTTTTTGATAGGCTGGTGAAGATGGCGAGATTACAGCTGAAGAACAGGTACAAATGCTGCTGGATGCAAAGCTGCAGTGCCTCCAAAAGGTCTCCAGCGATGACCCTGCAGGTAGGCATCATTTTCTCCTGAATGCTTCTTTCAAACGGCTTTTAATTAAGTGGCCTTTTTAGTTTTCTGCTTCATTCCTATTGCCGCACAGCAACTAAAGATAACCTAGAGCATTCACCAAAAGTATGACCATCTTCACCTCTGCCAAAACATGTTTTCCGTGAAGCTTGAATGAGTCAGCTCCCTCCCATAAATGAGGCTTGTAGAGGTAAATGAAGTAAACTGAAACGGACAGCTAATGAGCCTCCTTCAAGACCTTTGTTAGCTGCATCTCTTGGTGAGGTACGGCAGTTTGTTGATTCATTTAGCTTCATTGTAAACTTGTCATGGCTGAACATGTGAAGAGAGAGAGAGAAAAAAACAGGTTGTGACTCACTTTTCCTGGCAGTTTTATTAGTGGTGACCTGGCAGCTCAAAAAAATATTAATTTGGCTCACTCCTGGTTCTCTTTTATCCTTACGTCACAGGTTACAGGATTAAGCGTAATTTAGGGAGATAAAATAATTATGCTTTGTACAAGGAAACAGTGTGTGAAGGACATGAGTGCAATGATTGCTTTCCATTGTACAGAGTGCATTTAGGGACAAATTTATTAACAGCTTCAACTAACAGCTCCCTTTGGCTTAAAAAAAAAAAAACTACTTCTAGGACTGCATGATATATTGTTTCAGTATTGCTATGTCACAATCTGCTCATCTGTAATAGTAAAATTACAGGATCTGCAATGTGGAGTCTGGATTATAGTTGATCATCTTCACATAGATAATAATTATAGAGTCAAACATAATATTATCTTTGTTTTTAAGGCCTGTGTCTATGTGAGCATTTCAAGAGGTTAAAGTGTTCAGGCACAAGAAATTATAAAGTTTAAAGCTTTAAGATTAATTGTATTTTAATATTACACACAATATATTGTTTCTGCCTTGATGTCGTATTATGCGAGTCTGCAATAGTCAAATCACAGGATTTGCAATATTATGTTAGGGTTAACACAATATGATCTGTTTTAAAATGTTATAAAATTTTGGAAAAATTTTATTTAAAGGCCTGGAGGATTTTTATTTTTATTTTAAGAGCTGTGATTGTAAGATTTCAAGGGAATTTAAACCATTTGGGCACAATAAATAACATTTTGATGCACTCGCAAAGCTATTTTTATACTTTTACCTGACGCCGCGCATGGACCTCTGCTGACTGCGCGTGCACCTCACAAAGCGGACAAGGCTTTTTATACTTGACACGTTCGCCCTTGTGATACTCTTTAAAACGACAAAGGGCGGTCAATAGAAACCCATCATAAAATTAGACAGATAAACAAAGAAGTAGGAAGTATCCAGAACTATGTCATATCATTAATTTTATTAAAGATTTATAAACTTAATTGTTTTTTTATTTTTATAAATTATTGTAATGTTTATAAAGGTTTTTTTTATAACCATTCAAGATATTTTAAATCAAACTTTGATACATCACTTGCTTTTGTTCATATTTCGGTTTTGCCTATTAAAGTTTGTTCAAGTATTAATGACAACAGAACATGGCTTGCTCTACAAATATACATTTTTATTATGATAAGAATAAAAGCAAAAAAAAAAAAAAAAAAAGAATACACTTACTAAAGAATACTGATGTTTTTTTATTTAGCCTATTCCAAAAAACACACATTACTGTCTGGCTAGCTTCTGGACTCTGACCATTATCACCAATTAATCTTTGAAAAACAGGCCATCAGTATGTTGTAAACCGATCAAATATTCTTTTCCAGTTGTTAATGAATTAATTTGTTTCTTCATTTTAGTTTTGTAAATGTTTAATTGCTTTAATTTTTAAAATTGTAATATATACATCAGTGTAAAATCTATAAATAATGGAAAAACATTCTTTAATTGTGTATTAAAGCCACCTGGGTCTCCACTTTTACCTTTAACAAACTTATCACTCAGTGTTGTAAAAATGGTTACAAAAGCTTTCCTCTGTTCCCATGGCTGTTGTAATTTATATCAAAGAGTTATTGGTCATTAACCTAATTTGTCACCACATTTAATTTTGTTAGATGAATTTTCAATTGCAGAAGTTTTTAACAGGGATTTTGCTGTCATTATTTTACATGAGGGCAAATATTTTTCAGCAGGTTAAATTCTTTATCATACCTACAATATCAGATTTGAAAGTGAGAGCAGTGCCAATGCACTTTTGTGGAAACATAATTAATGTGACTACAACTCTGAACTGCAGTGTCTCTCAAAATGTAGAAATGCACAAATACCACAGTGGATTGTAACACTACATGTTCTGACTAGCAGGAGGTTGTATTAATTATTGAAGCAAGCCTGTTGGCATGTCGAGGTGCTCTTAAGGTTTAGCTTGACCTTCAGCCTTCAGTTCCCAATTTAAAAATAAAAGTCTACTCAAAAGTGGGGCCATCGGGTGCACATTTTTCATGAATTTCTTTTTAACAAATGGATTCAATTTTACATTTCTGTTAATCTTGAATATGCCACAAAAGAAAACAAGGAGAGCAAATTACAGAACAGCACAGGACTTTTTCTGAATTATTCCGGATGAACGGTTTGAAAGCACTTCATGGTCTAATGTTTTCAAACTGAACGCTTCATTACCTCTGCGATCTGATGTTGGATCAAATCTGTGACTGCTGGACACACTCTGTTTAAACCACTGCTGATATATTGAATCTGTTCAGCTGCCTGACAAAAATTTTATCATTTTTCCTCATCTTTTTATTTCAACAAAAATAATTTCAGTCATTTTTATGGCCATAAACTGTTTTAGTTCGAGAAAGAAAAGCACATTGATTTTCAATCAGTACAAGTTCAGCATTTATAATTGAATTAAACACACATACTGCATGTATCGTTTCTTTCACAACATTTCTTCATGATGTGCCAGTGTGGGTTAAACACGTAGGCGCTCATGCCAGTTGGACAGAATCCAATATCCACACAACACAAAAAAAATCACCCAAAGGTGTACAAATGACACTGAGCAATATTTCTAACAGATTTTTTTATTGAGCAGCTACTATCCAAAGGAAAGCATGAATGAATCATTGTGGCAGTGTCTCATTTCATGTTTATCATCCTGCTGGATCTACTGTAATTACCAGGAAGGAATGAAAATGTGTGAGACGCTTGTGTGGTGCCATGTTATTCTGCAAGACTGGAGGATTTTGCTGGTCACATCTGAAGTTGTTAATTGACGCCTCTGTTTTGTTCTGCTCTTAGTTGGTGTGTGTGTCCCAGAGTGGGATGGTCTGATATGTTGGCCACAAGGCTTCCCTGGGACGCTGACCAAGACACCCTGCCCTGGATACATCTATGACTTCAACCATGCAGGTAAAAAAAAAAGTCAGAATTGTAAAGAAGAAGAAAACCTATAAACTCAGACAAATGTTAGAATTGCAGAATATACATTTTGCAGTTTTGATTGGCAATCTTTGTAATGTGGTTTGCTGAACCCAGATTAGGCATAGTTCTAGACAAAAATGGCTCTTTAAACCTAATTAACAGAAATAATACTCTTAGACTCTTAGACTAGTTAAAAATTTAATAAACTGATTTCCTGGAGGAACACTAAAGCTACTTTAGGACTAATTTGACTCTTAAATTCAGCCTACCAGGACACCTGTTTAATTTCAGGCTAATGTCATTTGGAGGGCACATAGATTACGAGGACCTATAAAGACCAACGTTTATTACAAGCTAGACCCACCCTTGCAAGCAGAAGTTGCCCATTTAAACATCTTTTACATGCATAATGTATAACATTCATTCATTAATTTTACTTTGGCTTAGTCCCTTTATTCATCAGGGGTCACCACACTGGAATGAATCGCCAACTTATCCAGCATATGTTTTAAACAGTGGATGCCCATCCAGATGCAACCCAATACTGAGAAACAGCCATACACTCTCATTTACTAAGGCTAATTTAAAATTCATCTATAGCACATGTCTTTGGACTGTGGGGGAGCACCCAGAAGAAACCCATGCATACATGGGGAGAACATGTCAAACACAGAAATGCCAACTGACCCAGCTGGGTCTCAAATCAGTGACCTTCTTCCTGTGAGGAAACAGTGCTACCCACCGAGCCACTGTGCATATCAAAGTATAATATAATAAATTATCATAAATAATATTATGGTATCATTATGGAACTTTTAGGTACAAATAGCTGCATTTGATGTAAACCCAACCCCTGTTGGCCAGTTAGAAAGAAGAAAATAGTGCACACACTGATGTTTTGAGGCAAAAACTCCAGTTGTAGTCTCTACACAACCACACAGTACCCAGAGTTTAGAAAAATTGTCACCCAGAGTTTTCAGATAATTTCAGTTTCAGTCACTTGCTACTACATTTTTGTGTGGACGAATTGCCTAACATGTATAAAAAAAATTGTGGTTGTGAGTTTGTATGGACAGGGGCCAGGGCCTTAGGCACAACAGTGTACACATGGTACCTTTTGAAAGGGTACTGCCCCAGAGACAGCCTGTGTACTTTTTTCTAAGAGTGTACTTGTTCACACAATTCCCTTTAAAGGTGATTGATTAAGCCTGTATCAGGGGGTATCAAGAAAACAAAGCTCATCTTTCCAGTTGTTACGATTATTTAAGATGAAAATGCTAGGGTTACCGTAACATTTAAAATTTTATGAACCCTTTATGAAAGGTGGTGGTAATGGAGCAAACAACCAATTATGCCAAAATAAGTGTATTTATTTACAAGATGAATAAAGTATAACACCAAAATATATACAAGATAAAAAAACTAAAATAAATGGTTGTATTAAAGGGGGAAGAGAAACAAAAGCGGCAACTGGAAACCCACAATCTCTAAACTGGCAGCCCTAAGAAATGACAGCTTAAGAAAGAGCAAGAGCAAGAGAGACAGAGAGAGCTACAGTAGCACAGACAGTGGGCCATAACACCAGTTTTTCATCATTCTCATTGTACTCATTGTTTATATGTGTCAAAGGGTTAAATTGATTTCCAGATATCTCTTTTCTTTGATTCAACAGCTGCTGTGTGCAGTCTATATTCAATAACAGGAAATATTGAAACTGTTCCTCATGTTCATAAAAGCTTTTTGACCACACTTTCTTTTCAGCTGCCATTGTAATAAGTTTCTTGACTGCATAAAACTCTAAAGTTTTATAGACAACCACAACCCAGCAAGTTCTCATTTATGGTTTTAAATGAATCAAGTTTATATTAGTCTAGGTGTTAGCAATATATGCTGTGTTTCAGAAAGCAACTTTCAAGCCATTATTTACTAATCTAGATTAAGGTCTAATTTAAACTCTTTTTAGGAAGCTGCGCATACAGTTGAAGTCAGAATTATAAGCCCCCCTTTGAATTTTTTTTCTTTTTTAAACATTTCCCTAATGATGTGCAACAGAGCAAGGAAATTTTCACAGTTTGTCGGATTTTTTCTTCTGGAGAAAGTCTTATTTGTTTTATTTCGGCTAGAATAAAAGCCGCTTTAAAGTTTTTAAAAATCATTTTAAGGTCATTTTAAGCTCCTTTAAGCTATACATTTTTTCTATAGTCTACAGATCCAACCATCATTATACAATTGTAGCGTACAGTCCAAAGATAAAATTACTTGTTGATTTTATCACGGAGTATTTCGCATGGATTTTACGACTCCTGGCTCCAAGAAGTCTGGATTTTTGTGACAGCTTAAATAATCTAGGGAGACTGGAGAGATAAGCCTGGAACTTCAAAGACATTCCTGCCCAAATACACACACACACACAAACACACACACACACACACACACACACACACACACACACACACACACACACACACACACACACACACACACACACAAACACACACACACACACACACACACACACACACACACACACACACACACACACACACACACACACCCACAAGGCTGTTCCGACAGAAAGAAAATGAACTCAAAAATCCTGGACCAGCACAAAACTAAAGTGTTATGTTTTGTAAACTTTGTATCTCATTTCTGACTTTTCTTACCTGTGTAACCTCTCTTATAACCTGTATGCCTGTTTCTTTTAGGCCTTTTTAAATCATAAATAATGTAAGGATATGAACAATTATGTTGATGTACTTTTAAACCCCCCATGTTTGGTACCGATAGGTTTCTGCTGACATTTTACAACACATGATGCATAGAGCAAGATCATAACTCGCATTGCTTTATTCTTTAAATCCCTGTATTAAATGCCTGTCCGGATGCTTTGGGCAGACACTCAAATTTGCACACGAGCAACCTCGAGACAAAGAAAGGATTCGCGCCCAAACTTTGTCCTGAAATCATTGGTCAGAATGCTGAACGGGTTGTCACATGACCCGCAGGTATAACCAGACTTCTCCCCAAACATCCTAGAGAACGTCCGAACAAAGAACCCATCAAAAGGTGGCCCCTTGGGCCACGCGGCTCTTCTAAGCCGCATGGAGTTTTCCCGCCACGCTTTCTTTATTTTCCGGCAAAGTAAACTCAGTTTAAAGTTTGCGATCGTGTTCGTCCGAACTGCATTACAAACTCCACGCATCAAGAAGGACATCAAAAGGAGTTTCATCAGGAAGAGACCCGAATAAAGAGAGAGACCTCCAGACATGAAAGCCCAGGTATTTTAAGTTATGCGAATAAGCTGTGCCCCTTTTATCAAAAAGGTGTTTTTTATAATCTTGGTGGTCCTTAATGGTGCGTGTGGAACTGAAAGTTTTGTCACTCTTTTACCTGAAATCTTTATTTCCTCGCTTTGCTATTTCTCTTTGTTGTTACACGTTATATAGACCCGATATCTCCACGTGGTTTACCTTTGTTCCGTGTTTAATGTATGTTTGTGCGTTTGTTTGTCATTTGTCTGACTAGTCAATAAATTCCATTATAATCAAATGAATTGTATTGTTTGCCTCTCGAGAAAATTTCACTGAAATACAGATTCCCCTGCCTAGCTATTATAAGTTGTTTAAAACTTTTGAATGATTAATCTACTTCACAAGAAGTAGCAATTAAATTCCCTTTTTCTAAATGAATAGATTACCGTGTCCGCTCGGAAGAGTGGCCACTCTCTTTGTGTTTGTTTGGTCAAATTAACAATAAATTGATCCGGAAAATTAATGATTAATAATAATTCGTTATTGTTGATAATTAATATTCATAATCTGGGAATCCGCTCGGTCGCGCGAGCATGATCATATACAATCATATGTTTGTTTGACCAAATTGACTGAAGCTTAAGCCGGAATATTAATGATTAAAAATAAACCGTTATTGTTGATTATTAATATTCATAAAATGAGCTTATTTCTGTTATACAATAACTTGCCTAATTATCCTAACCCACCTAGTAGAGCTGCACGATTGTGGCTAAAATGAGAATCGCGATTTTTTTGCTTAAAATAAAGATCACGATTTTCTCACGATTCTGTGGATGTAAAATAAAGGTATGGTAAAAACAAACATATGGCATAAGATCGATAATAATATTATGTGTAGGTCTACTGGTTTCTATAAATAATTCTATTCTACTTATACTAATTATGATGTTGAATTATTATGTTTGAGATATATGCTTGCAATCTGTCATATTAGACAAATTTATTCACTGGTAAAATCAGACATTTGCCATTATCAGATTATATTCAACAATATATAGGCTAGAGTAGTTATACTGACATTTTAAACATTTATTTTCATGCACAGCTGTGGGTTCGCTATGAAAGAAAAAACATATCAAATGCTTGCCGTATTCATAACTTTAAAATGCGATATGATCATTTAAATGAAGTGCACACTTTCGGTTTCATTTTAACTGCTAAGTGCTTGTTCATACTTTGCGCGCGGCTCTCAAACGATTACTCTGTGCCACAAACAGAATATTATTTACAACTGTATTACCTGTTACTCGCAACATATGCAGGTTCTGTTCACTAAAGTAGACGCGCACGTGTCCCGGATGCAGGAACTCACTCAACATCATTTGAAGGTGTCAATGTCACTGAGCAACGTATGTGAAACAATGAAAAGACTCGTGTAGCTGCTTTTTCTTCTCTCCTGAACTTGAAAATATGATTTGCAGAATCATAGAAATGCTGGATTTAGATCGACTAGGGGGTCGAATCGAGATCACAATCTTTTAATAATTAATTGTGCAGCTCTACCGCCTAGTTAACCTAGTAAACCTAGTTAAGCTGCTAAATGTATAGAAGTGTCTTGAAAAATATCTTGTCAAATATTATTTATTGTCATCATGGCAAAGATAAAATAAATCAGAAAATAAATCATTATTAGAAATGAGTTAACAAAACTATTATGTTTAGAAATGTGCTAAAAAATCTCTCTGTTAAACAGAAAGTGGGGAAAAAAATAAAAAGGGGGCTAATAATTCAGTGCTTCTAATAATTATGACTTCAACTGTATCTCACAGTCACAAATCTCACAATTTTGACTCATTATTAAAGAGAAAATACTGAATGCTTAACAATGGTTTTGTTATAGTTGTTTATTATAGTTAAAGTGTATTAATCAGGTTGTTTCAGTAGATTGTTTAAGTTTACCCACTGCATGTCTTGTTTAATTTGTGGCTTGCAACTACTGTACAATAGCCATGTTTTTTTGTTAGCTTTTTTTTTTTTTTTTTTTTGGTAAATTTTCATAATGGCTAGCGTACTGTGTGCACTTTCTGGTTTGCTAGACTTGCTATACCTCTGATCAAAGCCTCTGAAATCTTTTTCATTCTTCCAGCACATGCATACAGGAGGTGTGACTCTAATGGCTCCTGGGTGCTGGCAGAGAGCTCAAACAAGACCTGGGTCAACTACACTGAATGCATCAAATCCCCAGAGCCCAACAAAAAAAGAGTAAGCTAGATTACCATCAGAGCTCTTCATAGGACCTATATGGCCTTCCAGTGGCTTGACTCACAAAACTCTTTGTCCTCACAGCAGGTCTTTTTTGAACGGCTGCACATCATGTACACAGTCGGCTATGCAGTTTCTTTCAGCTCTCTTCTAGTGGCCATCTTTATTATCGGATATTTCAGGTGAGGAACGGACTGTCTGTTTGATGTACCTTATCTTATAAACCCTAAGAAAAAGAGTTTAACTGATGCCTCAGATAGTGCTCTTGCACACCAAACTCCAATATTGTATTTCTATTTCTATCAAAATGTAGTTTTATAAATGTGATACAGTCGTGTTTTCTCTCTCTGTGTTCCATTAGCAGCTCATTGAACATGTTTTGAGTTCAATGAGAACATGCCATTCACTGGAACCTGCCAATATTCACACAGAGTAAAGGAAGTGACTAGTCACATTTTTATTTTATTTTTAGGTAAATATAGACCACTGAAAGAAACACAAAGTCCTTGATTGAAAATGTATCTGTGATTTGAGATAAATAATGAGCGGGACGGTGTTCAGAATGTATGCATGTTTGTAGCTACGCACAGCATCTTACATGAGAAAGGTGTGGAATTGAAAATGTTATTTTTCCCTGGTTCTTTTATGCTTGTTGTTGTTGTAAATTTATATCCTACCATTTTATTTTTAAAATAACAAAAGTCTAGACTTTTCAAGCAGAATAGTTATAAGGTATCTCCTGATGTGCATTTTCCACCTAACATATATAAATAAAATACTTATTATGAACACCTTCACCTTCAATACCTGGTGAAATTTACTTGCCATACTTTTTTACAGGCTATGAAAACATGATCATTTTCCATTGCTTCATTAAAAAATAAATAAAAAGGGTAAACAAATTAGTAAATTAATCCATTATTTTTATCATTATATATACATTATATATACAGGGCTTGACATTAACTTTTTTAATCACCAGCCACTGTGGCGGTAGTTTGGCTGTAGTGATAGTAGGTTTTCAACGTTTCTAGTCACTTGCCTTTTTTACTAGCGAAAATTTTGTTGTTGGGAAAATAAATTTTATATGCATGAATTTGACTTTTGAATGCTAAAATTACTTTACTTAATTGATGTGTAATGTTCTCATGCCTCCTTAACTTTTTTAAAACATGTCACATGACATTTTAGGACTCAGCACTAAGGATTTTTTTTCTCTGGCCATACTAAACTAATTATTTTCTTGCCACAAATACAAAATAAATATGTCAACACAAGCTAAATATAGCTGTATAAATACACTTTTTTATTCAACAAAAATATTAGTTACAAACCAATTGACATTTAAAAATAATAATTCTCATTTATCTAAAACTATACACAGTAGTGTTTCCAGGCTAAAGGTCCTAGGTCATTAGGTAACTATAAATAAATGAAGAGTTAATCTCCTATTAAAGCAATGTTATTGTAAAGGATGACAATTAAACTGTATTAACTAAAATAACTGCAATCAGTAAAAAGCAGAAAAACATTTTGTGTGCGGTAGTGAATGGATAATCACGTGCACACTGTTAATGTTCATTTATTCATTTTCTTTTCGGCCTAGTCCCTTTATTAATCTGGGGTCGCCACAGCAGAATAAACCATAAAATTTATCCAGGACATTTTTTACGCAGCAGATGCAACCTATCACTAGGAAGCCCATTAATAATCTGTTCAAAGAATGGTAAAAGCGAAAGCGGCAACCACTGCTGCTTACAGGAAATCTGGAGCCCTTGAAAGCAGCAGGACTGTGGGTTCAAAGAGAAATGATCGGTCCCTGCTCTCTTTTTTGCTTGTGCGAAAAGTTATCAGTCGTACTGCTTCTCAGTTTCTAATATCACATTTGCACACATATTGTCAAACAATATTAAACTAACATTCTAATCTTTAGAGACAAGGCTGCTCTGGCAGTTTAAAAAATTTAAACTCGCATTTGGCGGGCTGGTGGGTGTTAATGTCAAGGCGTGATTAATTATTCTATATAGTTTACACACAGAAACAGCAACGTGTGGGCATGACATCACTTTGTTGCAGAGACGCTATTGGATAAATTCCGGCAAAGTAGAACAGGAAAGCAGCTTTAAGTGTAAGTTGCGAGTATGTCTGCGGTCTGGAGCTTTTTATAAAGTTTCTGAGACTTTTTAGTGTTGTTGCAAATTACATAATATAATATAATATAATATAATATAATATAATATAATATAATATAATATAATATAATATAATATAATATAATATAATATTCAACATTTAGCTGTTTTTTTTAAGTCTTGAAAGTGAATGAGCCTTACACAGAACTAAGGTCTTCTGTGTTTTTCTCACCATATGTGTCAGAAACAGCACTATGTTTTGAGAGTAGCCTTGACTCCTGTACTTCAAGACAACAAAAGCAGACACTTTTAAAATGTTACCTTAGGAGAAAATGTGTTGATAGGTGTATTTTGTCAGGCACTGATGTAGTCAGTCCACTGCATTAGACACTTCAAAGTGCATAAGAATACAGTCATACTGCAGTCTGGGTGTGATTCTTTCTTCACAGTTTATCTGATCTCATCCACAGTATTCACACAGAGCATGTCATAGCTGCTGTTTTGAAAGAATCTTTTATTTTTCTAATACCAAGCAAGAAAAATATCATCATTGCTTTTCTTTGGTGAAGACAAATACTGTATGGTTTAGTGATTTCGCTGTAATTACATAAATATTTAATCTAAGACCTGTTGACATCACCTGTTTAAAAACACATTGTGTAACCAATTTACCTAATTACTAGCCCTCAAAAACTTTTTTTGAAATGTGTTGCAAAAACCAAAATTGGAATATGTGTTAATTTAAAAAAAACAAAAAACAAAACACACACACACACACACATTAAATGATGTTTGTTGTATTGTCTGCAATGAAATACAATTCAAAGTAAATTTAAGAATCACTACTTTTTTTTATTTCTATAGTCTATACTGTCCCAACTTTTGATTTGGCATCATAATGTAATATAATAAGTAACACTTTATTTTGATGGTCCATTTGAGATTTAGTAGACTGCTTAATATCTGTTGATAATGCTGCGAAATATAACTGACTATAAGAAACTTTGCAAGTACATGTCAACTTACACTAACCCTAACCCCAACCGTAACCCCAACCTAACAGTAAACTTCCAATCTAATGAGAATTAGTTCCCATATAGATACAATGTAACTTAAATTCAACAAACAAACCATCAAAATAAAGTGTGACAATATAATATAATATAATATAATATAATATAATATAATATAATATAATATAATATAATATAATATAATATAATATAATATAATATAATATAATATAATATAATATTTCAGTGATCATTGTGATGATCCTCACATTCACTAAAGTCATAAATGTACAAACATTGTATAATTAATTGTTATGTTATGCATCAGACTTGGGCTTTTTTTGTGAACAGATGGTCACTGAGTGTATTGGTATTGCATTCAGGCTGTGTGTGTCCCTGGTGACAATAAAAGATGAGAGGGATGCGCACAGTAGAGAACAGGTTGAAAGCGAATGTGTTCACTACATATAAATACAGTACATCGCAAATTAAGTGGTGTCCAATTAGTCTGTGATCATAAACTACAGTGTCACTAAACATTTTATCTTCATTAGCAACCTTTTAGCAGTATGTTTAAATGATATTAGTGCAGTTTTCAGGATGAACTAAACATTTCCTTATTTCTCCCAAAGGCACATTATCTCAGAGTCTGCCGTAATTTTCATACTCTGACTTAATCAGTGTACTGTGTATTTCTGTGTGTCTTCAGACGACTCCACTGCACCAGGAACTACATTCACATGCACCTGTTTGTTTCCTTTATGCTGCGTGCCGCCAGCATCTTTGTGAAGGATCACGTGGTGCACACTAGCGCCGGGCTGCAGGAATTTGATGCTGTGCTCATGAATAACTTCACCAATGCTGTGGATGTGGCACCAGTGGACACTTCACAGTATGTGAGTCAATCTTTTAAAATGAAATATTTATCAAGTATCTTATGTGGCCTATGTTAAGAGTAGGCAATGGATATTTGTATTATATTGTGTCTTAGTAATGTAGTTATCATTAGGATGCTTTTCCAAATATTTTCTTTGAGCTGTGACAAATTTGAAACAGATGGATTGGTGGATAGATAAATTTAATGATAATTTGTCTCTACAAATAGTTATTTTAATCAACTTCTTACAACATAATCAATGTAACCACCTTCTTGCACGAAACCATGGAGACATTTGTGAGAGACGATTCAAAACATAATGTTTGCTGTGGTGTAGATCCGGAACTGTGTCTATTTGAACAGTACTACACAGAATAATAATAATAAAAACACTCGCCTGCTGCAGCCAAGGTATGGCAGCAAAGTTAATTGATTATTATGCTGAAATGAGAGTTTAGTTTCTTAATCATACTGGTCTAGAATTTTCATTTTTCATTGGTCTTAGTGCACAATGTAACTACAGTAGAGTCAAACTTTAAATAGAAAAGATTATTTAAAGTCTTTGATTATTTTTTAACAAGATGCTAATAGTCTAATCCGGTTCCATTATCTATGCTAAGCTAAGCTAAAAATGCTCCTGCCAGACCCAGAAATTGATTAAATGGATTCAGATATGATAAAAATCTGTTTAACTCTAGGCGAGCTGTGCCTATTAAGCTGAGTGTTTCTTTTAGTTGGAAAAAAAAGTCTTGGTGAAAAGTTTTTTAATTTTTTTATATTACATATTTTTTCATTGACTTTGGTGCATTTCTCTGATCATAATTGACATTTACAAAACAGTGCATTTCTCAAAACAATGCATGCAGATAACAAAACACCATAGATTACCTGCAAAACCCAGTTTCTTGGTCAAAAGCCTTAGTTCAAAACTAAATTTCTCTATCAATGAGCGTGTCAGTGCTGTCTTGACAAATCTTTGTGCCATTGTGTGTGGATAAGACAGTTAAATTACTTAGTCATGATTTCAATACAACAATCTACGATGGGGTGGTGTTCTAATGTGAACTATGACAATTCTTTTTTTTTGTACTGTAATTTGTTGACAGATCTTGTTATTGTGATACTGAAAGAAAAAGACAGCATTGTGTAGCACAAAAGAAAAACTAAACAAAAGTAGAAATAAGAACGAGGACAATCTCCTTCGAGATGCACCTTCATTAGAAAAAGTCAAGATTCACCTGGGGGAAATATACCAATTGCAGACAGATTTGGAAAATAAAGTCTAATAAAAATGTATAGAAAAAGGCATTTTGACTAAGTATTATGACCACATGTTCAACCATTGTGCATTTAAAGGCTTAAGCCATTAACAAGCAATTAAGGGCCCTATCATACACCCGGTGCAATGTGGCGCAAGTCGTGACGCTATTGTTGTTTGCTAGGTTCATCTTGGCGCAAAAGTCGTTTTGACACAGGATGTACACCAATACACAAATATCTTTACATATGAAAAAGAATTAAAATATTAAGGATATATATAGGATGTAATAAGGATATATAAAGGATATAAATATAAAGGATTAAAGTGTTACAAAACATTATTTTCTAGCCTACATAAATATAAAAAAATACTTTCATGCCTTTTTTATCTCGGGAGGCTTTTTCAGTTTATTCATGACAATTTGCTTTTGAATAATATTATTATTAGCAGTTTTTATTTTATTTTATTTTATTTTTATTTTTTTTTATTATATATAAGCATATTTATATTTGTTTTATTAAATACAAGCTTATATTTGCTCACCTGTCAAGTTTTAGACATTGAGATAGGAAGCAAAGTGGGAGAGAGAGAGGGGGTAGGGTAGGGAAATGTCGTCGAGCCGGGATTCGAACTCGCGACGCCCTCACGTGCTATTGCACCATATGTCAGCGCACTAACCACTAGGCTATTGCGCCGACAGTTTTGCAATATTTTCTGAAGCAATACTGTATCAAAACATGGAAACCAATATCGATATTTTGTCAGGTTTTTACTATACTATTTGCAGTCCTCTGCAGTAGTTTGGGTGGTTTGTTTTTTGTTTTTTTGGGTTCCAGCATGCAGTAGGCTAGAGATGGTGGCATCGCAGAAAGGTGCATACAACTTTAAGACATAAACAAAGTGTTGATCTATTTGTCTGCTTGCCAATCCCATATTACACTGCAGCAATACAACTGAACGGAGTTAAGCAAGAAATGTTTCTGTTTTTTTAAAACAAATGTATAAACGCATTGCAACATATTGCAGAATTTCACAGTATATTTTAAATTTCGTAATGTATCATGACATAAGTATCATAATAATATCATATTGTGGGGAGTCTGGTAATTCCCAACCTATTCTTCATGACTACAATTTTAAAAAGCAATGTCATGCAAGATCATTGAAAGGCAAAGAAGGTGAAAATTAATCCCAGAAATTGGTATTTTAAAAAAAAGTTAATAGAAATTGATTTTCTCCTGCAGTTTTTAAAAAGTGTGCTGTTTTTTTATTATGTATATGATTTTTAATGAAGAAAGGACCCTGTACAGATTTCAACATGCAGACAGACAGATACACAGTCATAGATAGAAAGATGGATAGATAGATAGATTCATAGATAGATTTATAGATAGATAGACAGTCAGAAATACAGATAGACAGAAAAGCCTGAATGAATCGATGATGTTATAGTAATCGATTAGATAGATCGATGGATGGACGGACAGACGGACAGACAGACATTTAAATGAATTGATGAAGTTATAGTTTTAGGATAGACAGACAGACAGTAATATGAATGAATAGATGCCATTATAGTTATGGATTAGATGGCTGAGATGGACAGATGAATAGACAGATGTAACAGATGTAATAGATGATTAACACATATGGAAGACTCTCCTAAATAATCTGCTTTCTTTTCCATACACTAATCATGCCATGTGCGAAATGTGCCATTTGAATTAGTAACTCATGACTAGCCAGGAACAATAATCATTGTAGAATATCATAACAGCTTGAAGACTGCATAGAGGCACAGCGAATTGTTAAATAAGTCTGGAGGAGAGGAAATTGAAAGAGGTCAAGTTGGGTCCAGAGTGAAGTGACATCTGTGTAAGGTCTGACTCCAAATCTGATTACGGTGGAGAATAAATATTTTAATGCCAGCGCAAGGTCGTGCCCCATCATGACACTTGGTTTGGCTGAAATTGTGGAACAAAATGCCAAAGATAGAAGTGAAAGGTTATTGTATTGCAAGAAGTGCTCAATCTCATCTTTTGCAGCATGTACTGGAGGGCTTTTGTTTCATAGCATCTCCAATCTCCACCCTAAAGCTTGCTCACAGCTTGTCTGAGTGTTTCATTATGCTCTTCGCCCACCACACGGCCAGCCTCAACAATCTATGCATAACGGTTAAAAAAAAGCTCACTTGTCCCCGTTTGCTGTCTTTAGGGAAGGAAATGCTTATCCATTCCCACCTACGCTCAGACTCAAACTGTATTGGTGCTCATTGCAGAAACAGTGCAACAGTGGAAACTCCCGTTGACTTGGCCCTCAGCTTTTTATTCAAACAGCTGCAATGCAGAAGATAAAAGCAATGGATCCAACATTCAAGGGGAGGATTATTCAGCCAGTTGTTTAGCATCCATAGCTGCAGTGTTTATGTTAGGTGCAAACAATGTGTCTGCAGAGATCAAAGACAGACATACTAGGCTTTGATCTGTTTGTTTACCTATAATATGATGTAACTAAATGTAGCGCGCTGCGTTTTCTATAGATCAGTGCACCAAACAGTCATACCAATAGGTGGCTATTACTCTAAGATTTCACGTTTTGAGAAACCTGCAGGATATTTCCTGTCCTTAGTTTTTCTGTAGCAGAACAGCATGACAGCAGAACTTGTTTAGAGGCGAATATTTATATGTGTTTTTAGGGACAATAATTGTGAACAGGCTTGCTTGTCATTCTTTTTCTGTCCTTCATGCATGTAAAAAGTAGTTGTTTATATATTATATTATATTATATTATATTATATTCATTTTTTGAATAGAAGGGCATTTTACACACTTTCGTACAATATCCGTCTTTTGGATGATACATTAAAATAGGGATGCACCGATACCTTTTTTTGGAACTGATCCCAGTGTTCCTTTAAAATTTTTTCCAGCTGTGGCGGCAGGCCTTTTACATAGATCTACCAACTACATATGGCGTTATTTCAATGACAAGTGTCGTGAGAGCAATATTACAAGTCAAGATCATATTTATGTAATACGAGCTCTTAGCTTGCGTGCCGATTTCCTGTTTGTGCACAAAACTTCTTGCGCCCTTTCAAATATATGCTGCTCAAGTGCAAAATATCTTGTGCGCTCTCAATGAACCCTGCTGAAGTGTGATTTAGTCCGTTTATGTAACAATTATGTCTCCAACATTTATTAGATTTGCTAGAAATATTTATGAATGTCTCCAATAGACCTACAGAGCGGCATTAATGCTTCCTTAAGTAAAGTGAAACAGTTATAAACTCCATCGTATGAAGAACCATAGACCTTTGTCTTAAAGTGTAATTATATAAACTGTGTTCATCATAACTGAAAGCTACGTTGTGTTTGTCAGTCAGTCAGTCAGTCAGTCAGTCAGTCAGTCTGTCAGTCAGTCAGTCAGTCAGTCAGTCAGTCAGTCAGTCAGCATGTCACTTTAAAGGGTTAAAGAAACAACGCACAACACTACTATGAATACAGAAAAGTTTGCTCTGTTATAATTCACTTACCTTTTAATATGTTTTGGTGTGATTATAACCCGCTATTAAAAAACAACAACGACTGAATGTTTTGAATGAGAAGCTTTGATGTAGCCATAGGGGAATTTATTTCGGTGTGGCACTTCATCATGGAAGAATGAATGTAGTAGAAACCATGGATCCTGATACCAAAGTTCTGATACCAAATTAACGACCAATACAGATCCGATCCCAGTACTTTGCTGTTTTTTTAAGTAAGCATAATACAGTTTCTGTAGTTCTGGGGATAAACTCAAATAATATCTTCTTTAGTAAAATAACAGACCTATATACCTACTGTATATGACAGATGACAGGATTTAACTAAAACATGATGTTTGCTGTAAACAAGGCTTCATTATTTGAGCATTCGTTATGAAATTGATCTGTTGTGGTTTAGCTTATGGTTCCTTTTTTACTATTAAGATTTTTCTTTGAAATCTTTAATAGACTACCACTATTGACTGTAATCGTTGGTAATATAACCAGCCTTTAGCAAATCCTGATACTTTCTTGCAGGTTTGACGCAGACTAAACTAAACTGTCTGACCTCTGGTATCTGCGGACACTTTTGAAAACAGCAGCACAAACGGAATAAATCAGTCTGTTGAGAATCTGTCCAATGTATTATTGAGCCTTTTCTAAGTCCAGTTAGGGCTGGGCGATTTAGCAAAAAAAAAAAAAATCTAGGTTTTTTATAAAGTTTGACCGATTCACGATTTCGATTTCGATTTTTTTTTTTATTGTGTCACTAGTCTTCTCAAAACATTACAACAACATGACTGAAGTAAGATTCTGTTTTTAAGTAATTTGAAAAACCATCTGGTTAAGGAACATTGTATTTTTAATGGCCATGTCATACAAAAATCGGTCAAGGTGTAAATAAATGTAAAACAAATTCACCAGTTAAATAGCGTTGCTGAAGATTTGAATAAGAAATATTTGTGTAAATATTGCAGTTGCAGGAATACAGAGGGATTTTTGCTAATTTCGCTGAGCCTAGGAAAGATTGGCTGTCAGCTCGGCTTTGACTTTGTCTTCTGATTGAATGACAGGTTGTAATGCTGCTGCCTTTTTCTTAAAAAGATACAGTGCAAGAAAAAGGACTGAACATGGAAACTGTAAAGCCTAATTTAACCCAATGTGTGAACTTGTGGACGTATAGTAGGAGCAAATACAAGCACCAGATTTGTGTCTAATATAAAATAATATATTTAATCAAAAAAAAAATTTTTCCCCTTTTTAAATACAGATCATTTGATGCGCTTTGCTCCACTCTCTATTATGCTGGCTGATATGTCTGGTTTTCAACTAGGTCCGCTAAATGACGTCATGGGGGGCGGGTACTTTCATTTTCACTGCTACAGTCCCTCACGTCTACTCGTGTTCAAACCAAAAGATCGGTGCGGTTTTTCACATGGCAGGTTTTTACGTCCTTCATACATGTTGAGACCGAGTTTATCGACTTGATGAGGGAATGTCTTGACAATCCACACAGATGTGCAACAAGTAAAATCCTACATAACTTAACGCTTTAACAGGCAGTCAAGCAGGTCGCACACAGGAAGAGCCGTGACACGGCGCGAACATGAAAGTTTAAACTATCACACACAAAACGCGCACATTCACATGATATTTAACATGAAACTAATTAGATGGCGCTCTGTGGGCCGGCTGAAATATGAACTGCTTCGTGAATCGTGGCTGGGCGGCGCCGGTGTGTGTATAGAAATTGGTTTAGAATTCTAAAATCCATGGCGTGGTGCTGTGCGGCGCGTCGCCGAGAGGTGCTTCTGGTGTGCTTCCTGCTTCATACAGAGAGTGAACCCAAGCGCATTGGTGCCATTATAATGTATTAAATATATATATTAAAAATTTCTCGATTTCATTCAAAATTAAATCGTCTTAAAACGTAAATTCGAATTAATCGAAAAAATCGGAAAAATCGCCCAGCCCTAATTCCAGTGTTGCGAATGCGATCTGCTGATCTAACAGACACAGCAAAATGTTATTTAGAAACAGCAACTCCTTGTTGCAGGTCAAAATGAACCCATTTAATGCTAAACTAAATGCATTTCTCTACTGATTATTTTTAGTAATAGTAACAAATAGTCTTAGAGAAGGTTTTTCGTGTTGTCATGAACGCGACATGCCGTTTTGATTGTGAATGAATGGAGAATGATTAACAGGCCCGGTGGTGGGAAGCACTGAACTGAATATAAATTTGACCTAAGATAATGCTTCACATTAAACTGTAGAATGGCTTCAGAACATCTGGAATATAGTCGGGATACATTACAACTTTCAAGTCCCTTATAATAGGCTACCTTCATGGCATAGTTGGCTTATAACCACAGAATATTGCACACACGCAAAATTAAATTTGGATCGGTTCCAGGTGGCCGATACCTGATCCAGCAAAAACATAAGGTATCGAACCAACTTGAATCCTGACCCTCTGTGGTCATTAAAAATTCTAGGATGTCCTTTGGAAAAGAATAGGGGGTTTAACCCCAGCATCCTGGCCAAATTTGCTCACTGGCCTCCATTATGGCCTCCCACCATCCCCATATCATAATTGGCTTCATCACTCTATCTTCTGTCCACCAGTCAGCTAGTGTATGGTTTGCGGTCTGGCGCAATATGGCTGCTGTCGTGAAGCTGCTCAGCCATAATTTAGATTCAACATTGTAGATTCTGAAATAAATAAACAAAATAAAAAATAAACTGTACAATTGCAGAGGAGCGTTATCGATGCTGAAATGATATATTGTGCATCCTTAGTACGATTCTTAAAATAAAGTTCTGGCATTGGACACAGAAATTAATGGGTACCATTTGAGCCATTAGAAGTTCTTTTTGTTAACTATTAAAGCAAAAATAAAGTAAAAAGTTCAGTTTAGTGTTTAGTGTCAAGCGATAAGATTAGGAAATTGTTCACGCAGTCCTTAAACAAATTTTCAATTGACTCAGGTCGATTTCTTCCAAAAGTACTCTCCTTAGGGGGCTTAGGTCTTCTGTAGCATTTTTATTTGTATAGAAGCCTCCATAGTGCATCACTGTGGGGGTCTGCACCCAACAATATGTTTCCAATCAGTACTGTTTAAAGAAGACAGAGATCTCCGAGAGCCAGAGACAGACAGAACAGAAAGTTTGTGGTTGATCAGGTGAGCCATTCAGATCCTCCAGATGTATTGACAACATAATCTGCACACCTTGCTTTCCTGCGGCACCTCTTTGATCATCTGTCAGAAGGGCTGAAGCTCTCACGGTTACCCCTAGTTTCTGCCACTTTCATGTGTCTGTTATTGTCTATGCTCGAAATAGTGGCTTCTTTCACTGGCTACATGTCCCAACCCCAAAAGCATCTCTCTAGGGAAAACGTAAGAACAGAAGTGAGCATTAAAGAGATAGAACTTAGCCATTTTTTTTCTCCTTGGAATTATAAGGTTCTATCTGCATTCTGAATGATTTTGAGGTATTGAGCTTCAACGTTTTTGCATTCCATAGCAAATAGTATGTTTGTTACATTTTTTTTTTTTAAAGTCCTAAAATGTAAACAAGCTCTATAAACATCCCATAATGTAAATAAGTTGTCATTTAATAAGAATATGTCAATAACTCAATATTTTTTTTGACAAAAATGTCAGATAGAACCTTAGGGGAAGGGGAAGATTTGTCATTCCAATATCGTATTTTGTTGTGTCATTCTGTTAAACATGACATAAGGTGTGTTCACAAGAATGGTAAAATCAATGATAACTAGGCTTACACAGAAATTCTCAGATTTCTGCGGATTTTTAGCCCATAATTAAAAATATCAGTTTTTAAATGAGTTTCACTAATATTATTGTGATATAACAATAGTAATAGTAAAATCTTCATATGATTTATGTACAATACAGTTTGTAAGGAAACATTTTCTGTCTTTAAGTAGAGATATTATATGAGAGACTTGCTTTGTTTACCAAATAAGTAGATTTAGATGGACTTGCATTGTAAGCATTAAATAAAGGTTAAAAAGCTATTATTTTTTTATTTCATATATCAAGTTGTCAGTTACGATATTCTCAAAATAATTCCACATATATTCGCAGATTTTGTACAAAATTCTTAGCAGAAATAGCAAAAAATGTCTGCAGATTCTGTCTGGCCTTAATGATAACTAATCATAAAAAATAACATAAGCAATAATATACATGTTTGTACACTAAGTATAGTTTTATCTTCTAAACAGAAGATTTACAAAACTTGATGAAGCAGTGTTCTGAAAGCTACCAACAGTACTTGTCTTTCACTTTAAAGAAGAGTGGATTGTGGGAATGGCTGTCAATGTTTTTATCGCTCATCAGTTAAGAAAAAATCTATTTTGAATGTGATTCTAACCGTTATCATTTTAGCTGTGCTTTGAACTCAGCTTTTTATATTATGATTAACTTTGAGAACTATATCTGTATAGTTATTTTACAAAATTATAATCTTTATTATAATATTCACTATATTATAAATCCTTAAAGCCAACAGTAGCTATGTGTGAGGAAGATAAATTTGATTCTTCTCTTCCACAATGGCTCTATACATGTTGTTATTTTGGCGCATGATGTGCAAAAGAATTCAACTGAATTACTTACCTTAACAAATTACCTTTTTAACATGGCATGCAGATCTGAAATGGTGTATTATTAATTAATACAATTTAAACCCAAAAACTCATTCACAGTTATAAGCTGTGCTTTTATTACACTTTTTCTTTGCGGATAGAATATGGTGCTCATGTTAGCAAAGACACTGTAATTATAGCTGGTTTTTCTATAAACACTTTATTCAATCTATGAACGATAAAGTTTTATAATATGATGAAGTTTTGAAGAGTCAAGAAATGATATGCTACATTTATGGTTATTTGATGTATTAAAACAAACAGAAAAAGCAGGGATTTAGTCCCTTTAATAATCAGGGGTTGCCACAGCGGAATGAACCGCCAACTTATCCATACTGTATGTTCTTCCAGCTGCAACCCAACACTGGGAAGCACATAAAAACCAATAATTGCCTAACTTAAATATAGATTTATTCACTCATTCATTAATTTTCATTCAGCTTAGTCCCTTTATTAATCAGGGGTCACCAATCAATAAACCACCTACTTATCCAGCATATGTTTTACACAGCGGAGGCATTTCCAGCTGCAACCCAACACTGGTAAACACCCATACACTCTCTTTCACACTCGTATACTATGGCTAATTTAGCTTATTCAATTCACCTATAGCGCTCGAACCAGTGACCTTCTTGCTGTGAGGCGATCATTCTACCCACTGTGCCACCGTGACACCCATATAGATTTATTATATATTATTATTTTTCAGTGAATATACATTACAGTCATGTGAAAAAGTTAGTACACCCCATTAAATTGGAATATAATAGGGTGTTCTATCTTTTTTACGTGACTGTATATATAACTTTGAAAGTTTTGGAGAATCATGCTAGAATTGGAATTGGATCAAGCTAGATTTTGATCAGGCATTCTATTATTGATCGGTCCTGTTGTTAGGGATTTTAGCAAACTCCTATCCTGGCTGTTTAACTAAAGTGTGTAACTCATCATGCACCAATTGGGCTCAACGATAATCCTAACTCAAATCATGCAGATGGTTGAGGAAAGCTGTGCTGCTAATTTTCTATGTGATCAGACTGGCAATTAATGTTTTCCATGCTAGGTCATAAAACAAGTTTAAACATTGCATAGACTTACAATGAAGGGGAAAAAATCATATCTCGAAACATAAATGTCATAGTGGCAGAATGACACTGATTTGTGTGTTATACATCATTTTATATACTGTCAAACCTAAAAGTGTTCAAAAATAAAAAAAAATATTTTGTTTGACTAATAAGTAAAGGACACTTTATTTATAGTTGAAGTCAGAATTATTAGCCCCCCTGAATTATTAGCCCCTTATCGAAAAAAAACGACCGCCCGGAGGAATACCACACGAACACAGGGAGGACATGCAAACTCCACACAGACATGCTAACTGACCCAACGGGATCAGTTGCTATCAAAAAATATATAGCTCAAAGGGGCTAATAATTTTGACCTTAAAATGTTTTTATTTATTTGTTTATTTATTTTTATTTTTTTATTGAAAACTGCTTTGATTCTAACCGAAATAAAACAAATAAGACTTTCTCCTGAAGATAAAAAATATTATATCCATAAACATCATTTAGGAAATATTTAAAAGAGCAAAAAAATTAAAAAATAAATACATCAAAGGGGGGCTAATAGTTCAAATGTATGTTAGTGAGGATACCAAAATAAAGTACACTGACATAGTATATCCCAATAAACTGGACTAAAAAACAGATAAACAAGAATAAGGACAAATATTGAATTTCAGGTTTTTATGTACCATGAATCAAAGCATTGACAGTTATGTTGGCAAAAAAGTAATGACAGTTATGTTAATAATGTTATACTAAAAGATGTTTCAATAATTCTTGGTTGATCTTAATCCATCACATGACAGTTTACCTCTGAACAGTAAAGTTCTTTCATATATATTTTTTTAACATTTCCTAAACTATATAGATTAAACTGTAATACTCTGAGAAAGATTTAAGGTGTGTGAATAATTTTGGCTTTGACTTTATGTAGAGTGGCTTTTGACATTTTCACCACAGTGTCAAGTTTTCTTCATTTATAATACGACTTTATGACCTGCTTTAGGTCAATCTTGCAATGACTAACAGTCAATGGTGAAAAGTCACAAGCAGAGGCAGTTTTTCTGTGATTGGCTCATTATTTCCCTGTTTATTTACTAACAACTGTATCTCATGGTTATGCCTGATGTGCAAATCAGCCTGAACAGGTCTGACTTAATAGATGGACTAATCACAAAGTAAACAACTTGACCACCCACACACCACTTCTTTGAATCAAAATTAATGGATTACTGTGAGTGAGCCGGTTTTGAGTATCCACTCTATACAGGAAAATAATATGACCTTCATAGCATTTCTTGTTTATCAAACATTTGAGGTGTAATGGATTTAAAAGAGGAACAACATGCAGTTGTAAAGCAAAGCAAAGCTACACAAAATATTTTTGTTTCTGTATTATTTATGAAGCAATGTAAATTAGTTTTTTTAAAGTAATTTGGCTTTAATACATTGGAAGCAAAATTGATAATGGAGCTAAAAATATTATAGCATTAGTTGCTTGTTGTAGTGTAAGGAATATTTTGTTTTGTTTCAGTTGAATTGCTTTCAATTTTACAGCTATTATAGTACAATTGCTAGTGACAGGCAAAATAAATGCTTTATAAGAGGCATTTAAAACTAAATGGACTGACTCAAGAGAGACAGTAACACTTTCTGGAATCAAGTTAAATATGGTGTAGAAACTTTTCTCTTTAATTTCTTTTCTCCTTGGCTTCAGTCTCATTGAATTTTTTAGAGGGTTTTTAAAGAACCCATTTCTTTTTTTGATTAGATATTTTGCAACCAGAGTCAGTGTGAAACTTTAAGCAAGACATCTTTTGACCTCCCAATCATTAATATTGATCATGTTCAAAAGGCAAAATGAAGAAATTTCTCTCACGGAAACTGTTAAAATTCTTACTTCCTTTTAAAACACTTTCATAAAATCCGTTGTCAAGACAGACATACATTCGATGGTTCAGTTAGATTTTCATAATGTCTTTTTATATTATATTATATTATATTATATTATATTATATTATATTATATTATATTATATAGATTTCCTTATAAGGCCTGTAAGACATTAGTAGAGAGTATTTTTGTCTATAATTGATTATGGCCATCATCTATATACGCATGCAACCACTACTCTACTTAGAAAACAAGATTCTGTTTATCATGCAATAATACACTTTGTTACAGGTGCAAACTCACAGATGCATCACTGTATTTTGTACCATTCTTTATCTCTATATCAAAGGAGAAAGTTACATTTGTGATTATTTACTTTCCAGGCTCTGTTAGGTAAACTACCATCCCATCTTTTTAATTTGATAACATTTTACATAAATAACAAACACACTAGATTTGGTTCCTGTATTTGTTTAACAGTCCCAAGGGTATTGTTAGAACTTGGCAAACATGCTTTTTCTTTTTATGCTCATAGGGCTTAAAATGACCTGCAAAATCAGCTTAATCACACTGACACACTTCTGACTCTGAGTACTTTTAAACATTTTCTGTGCAACATAAAGGATCCTTTTAATTGTTTTTTATGGTCTGACCTTTATACGAATGGTAATTTTGTACTTTGTGGTATTGTCTTTTGTAATTTTTATGTGAAACTTTATGTGCCGTCTGCCATCTTGACCTGGTCTCACCGGAAGAAGAGACAGTACTGTCTCAATGTGATCTCCTGGTTAAATAAACGAAATGAATAAATAAATATTATATTATATTATATTATATTATATTATATTATATTATATTATATTATATTATATTATATTATATTATATTATATTATATTATATTATATTATGTTATATTATGTTATATTATGTTATATTATATTATGCTTATTTGTTCTCATAAACATAAAAAACTGTTCAGCTGAATAATTTTGTGGAAACCATTGTAAGCAAACTTTATTCAAAATTGTAATAGTAACTTTATGATATGGTAGTTGGCTTTCCTGTTTTAAACAAGTTAATGCATACTCAGAAAAATAGAAGTGTAATTTATTTTATAAAAAAGTGTGTGTATAT
This sequence comes from Danio rerio, assembly GCF_052040795.2. NCBI lineage: Eukaryota > Metazoa > Chordata > Actinopteri > Cypriniformes > Danionidae > Danio > Danio rerio. Next base: position 31,067,707 of record NC_141029.1, on the reverse strand, counting down.
GTGTGTGTGTGTGTGTGTGTGTGTGTGTGTGTGTGTGTGTGTGTGTGTGTGTGTGTGTGTGCGTGTGTGTGTGTGCGTGTGTGCGTGTGTGCGTGTGTGCGTGTGTGTGTGTGTGCGTGTGTGTGTGTGTGTAGGGTCCAGCCAGTTGGTCCAATGACGGTATCCAATGGTGGATGAAGGTTCACTGCATGTTCGGTCTTTCCAGTGCACAATGTTGATATATATTAAACTTAACTCATATCTGACTCCAATTTTAGTATGAGATGGTTTAGAATATTAATATGTTTATCCTCGTTTTATCTGACTCCAATTATAAAACATTGATAAGATTTTTTTGTTTCCTTTCACATTATTTTAGATTATGATTGAATATTCTTTTGATTTGTTATTATACCTTATTTTCATTTACTCAGATTCCGATAGCATCTCGAGTCTTGCACCGGCCGGGTATACAATCTCTTACTACAAGCTTGTCAGTCTTGGTCATTAAACAGAGGCGATTAACCACTCTCCTAAGAAGGCAGAACACTACTTACTCAATTTAGGAGATTTTTATGTGGTCCCCATAGATCTGTTATCTACTAATTCAAGACAGAGTATTTTAATAATAATCGCGCAGGATTATACTATTGTAGATGAAGGCCTAAATATCCACATTTAAAGTAGTTTCAACAATATTTTGTTGTTCTAAATAGTTGGCCTTTTACAGTCCAAGTATACATGAAATAATGGCAATTTGTTAGTCGGATCTCTAACAACATTGAATAGCGTGCCACGCTGCTCCGTCTAACATGTTTTAGTCCGTTACTAACCTGTACAGTGGCTTGTAGTGCTATGGACAACAACATTTATCAGTGATAATAACACGAGGTTTGAATAGTTCAAAACATAACAATTTATTAGTCAGGTATTATGCCAATTCAATCAGTCAATTCATAAACGATCAATACAAAACATCAAATTATCAAAGATAAATCCAAGATTAAAAGATGCATTCCTGACTTTTTACATAACGTGTAAATTTTACATAACATGGAGCCTAAGCTCCATGTTATGGGCTGATCTGGGTAGGCAGAATCGCCCTGAGTTTTTCTCAACCCTTACCTTAAATAATCCAAGAATTCCCTCAAGGAAGGGGGTGTGAATGTATAACAAAAAGCATTCACACTTAGTGTCACACCCCTCACAGTGGATCAAAAGATGCCTGAAGTTATATATTTGTTGTTCTGATTATGTCTATTTCTGAGAGAATGAGACCATTGTACCAATCGCACTGAGACATTTCAAATGATATCAAACATGATAGTTAAAGTCAGTTTGGTTAATTCTAGAACATTCAAACATTGAAATGACCATATGTGTGAGTTGGGGGGATGAAGCAGACTCAGATGCAAATGCAGCAGGAACTGGTTTTTCCCGCATTCCCCTTGCTGAGTTGTGAAGTTACCAGTCTCTGTTTTCAGCTCATGTTTTGAATTGTCAAAGATATCAGAATATTTGCAATATTTCAATTCTTACAGATAACCCCCATTTGATCCCGTGGGTCAGATATAAATGTGTCCATGGGGTCACTATGTATCCTTGTTGAGGTCGTTTAGGGGCAATTCAAGACAGTCTCTGCAGCATTTTCAGTTGTAGGTCGTGTTCAGCAGGTAGCTAAACAGGTCCAGGCTCGTTTTCACCTCTGTTGATGAGCCTGACCCGAATGCACTGCTCATTCAGTCCATACAGGCCTTCATAGCTTCCACTGTGTCCTTCCCCTGACAAAAGTGTCCACGTCATGTGGGCTTCTCATAGTCTGCTTCTTCTGATGAATCTGGTCACCTCCAGATATGCAGACATCGGCATGTGGGGGTCTACAGTGTGTATACACTGCCTTCTCTCGGACACCTAAACAGAAACTTGATGGCTCAGCGATTGAACAGTTATGAACTTGTGTCATTCTGCATTGGAGAAAGTCATGAGGTTAAGCATAAAATATATGATCAAAGCATAAAAGTCAGCAAGTGCGAGTCGTACAACTGGTCTCAGGTCTCTTTCAATCTGTTTAAATGGTCCAATCAAAAACAGATAATTCTTTGTCACCACTGAGATGGGGTATAATGATAGGGAGAATATTAAATATTCTTGGTTTGAATTACTCAAGGTAAAGCTATCAAAAGGTCAGTGCAACTTATTAAAACAGTATAACAGGCAGTATGCATCATAAAACATATCATCATGACAATACATTCAAATAAATGACATTCATTTTCAAAATGAAAAAAACGTGAAGATATTTGTCATACATGATAGTAATCACATTATTTAACCATAATTATGAAGGTATATCTATAATAATGTGTGTGTTTGTGTGTGTATGTTGTGTGGTGTGTGTGTGTGTGTGTGTGTGTGTGTGTGTGTGTGTGTGTGTGTGTGTGTGTGTGTGTGTGTGTGTGTGTGTGTGTGTGTGTGTGTGTGTGTGTTTGTGTGTGTGTGTGTGTGTTTATGTGCGTGTGGGGGGGCTTGAACACAATTGATGGTATTTGTCAAATTTAAATGTCCTAGTGATTATAAGATGTGTCCTCACTTCAGTTTAATTTTAATCACTTTAGCACTTATACCTGTTATTGGTGATAGATTGGAAAACCAGGGGCCCTCTGGTTTGTCAACCATCCTCATAACAGTCAGTGTATCTATCCTTAAATTTATCGGCAAGTTCGCCTCTATTGAAGTTTTATACCATCAATTTGTTGTCAAAGCCATGCAAATGTGTAATTTCTTTTCAGCTGACAGAGGGTGTCAGAGGGTGTTTGTTGTCTCGTCTGTCATCAGATTAATTATTCTGTTCTATGTGTGTGAGGCTAATGTGTTTTGTTTGTATAAACATGGACAAAAGATCTTAATTAAGGAAATTTGGCTTCCGGGTCTTTGAAGACTAAGGTGTTATCTATGTGCCTGGGTTTACCTGTGGCTATGTGTCAGTGTAATGCTCCGAACAATGGTAATCAACTTTTATAATTGTGTTGCAAAATTTTAGTCCTGTTTAACAGGGAGCCAGCATAAGAATGTGAACATGAGGTGTGTTCCGGCTCAAATTGATTCCATATAATATCTTTTACGGAGCATGTTAAGGTGCAATGTTCAAAGCTGGATCCTGTAAAAAATGCATTTTCATGGTTAATTTAATTATCACACTCCATACTCCTGTTTGTAGTTCAAACTGCAGCTATACAGGGGATAGCAGAGTTTTCTACTTTTGGAGATCAAAGAAACAAATATCATGAATTTCAACATAGTTAATTCCATTTTCATACAGGACATGTGGTTTAACATGTGTATAGTATAAAAACAAATTTAAAAATGCCACCAGGATTCGTGACAATAGAGTCTGTTGCTATTGGTCTTTGCAGGAACAATGCAGTAAAGTTCTTTATCGCCTCTAGGTAACCAGGGTTTTAGTCCCATTGCTATTAAGCAATTTGGGAAGATTTTAACTATGAGATCTTTCATGTCTCTGTTTAATTTAACATATAATAATTTACATCTTAGTTGAAGTAAGATGTTTTGTGAAATCACAAAGCCTCCTACAGTGCTGAATCCATTGATAAGATCAGCTGTGGATAATTGTTATTCTGATGACTGATCAAAGACTTTTTTCAGAGGACTCACTGCAGGTGAGGTGTTAGCACCACAGGGGTTCTTGCTTTGAGATGCAAGATGGAAGACTTTTGGCCTCAGGTTATGGCCTAACCTTTTGTTGCCCTCATTTGTATTTGTTTGATGTGGACCGGATCTGGAGTGTTCTTTGTTATTGGTCCGCCTAAGATGAGAACAAAAGCAGAGAGAACCATTTTTAGAATTTTCATCAGTTTCAAATTCAATCATGTGGAATTAATGTTAATGCATCATCTTGCAATATTAATTCTGGAAGCCACATGATGTTGCTGGTCAGATCTGAATTGCTGTCGTTGATTTCAGCATATTGTGAGTGTGTAACACCTGTTTACACAGTCTGCTGTATTCTGAGCATTATCTCCCAGTTCCGCTGGGGACATTTTTCTGAATCAATCAATGATTTTTCATTAATTTCAGTTCACAATCTAATGGGCCGATACCCATAGTTCATTTTTGCTCTCATTAACAGTCAGATCTGTTGGCAGAAATCATTTCACCCTTTTGGTGTTCTCTGCTTAACGGTTGTCATTTTATGGTGTGACTCACAGATTCTTAGATCTTTTGACCCATAAAAACTTTGGTAACTCTGAATGTTATCATATCCATCCCCCTTTCATTATGTTTTTTCTGGTGAGCTTAATTCTCTGATCAAATTTTAATTGTAGGTGGTGTTTTTCAGCGAGGATTTTATTGGTTTACAATCAGTTATGCTATAGTAGTTCTGTCAGTGTTTTCCTTAAGCATAAAGAAAGCGAACCTCCTCAAGGTGAAAGATGTTTCATCTTTAGTCTTTAGTGCCATGATTGGCGATTATAATATAATGTTCATTATTGTTTATTCCTAATGTAATTATATTATATTAAAATAGTAAATATTAAAATTTAATTATATCTGGTCTCTGGAGAGTGTTTTTAGAACAACAGTGCATTTTAGCTTAATGCTTTTATCTTGTGATCAGGGTTGTGTTTGCTTGTAAGTTGCATGGAGAACAAAAGGGTCAGATTGTTTTATGCAAATACAGCAAACACATTCTGAGCATCTTATTATCACTGAGGTGAGATTTCTCTGCTCTCTGTCAGGACATTTGAATATGAAAAGGTTTGAGCCATCAGGAGGTCTAAGGGCTGATTTAAAGTTAAAATCTTAGAATTTCTTTTATATTTAGTCTGTTTTGAGATTAAATTAAAGTATAGTGGATATTTTACACTGTAAACCCTAATGCTGTAACTAATTAATTGAATTGAGCTCTATTAACTTAAATCCTTAAAATTCGTTTATCTTAATTAACCTTAATGAGTAAAAAATGCTATCAGCTGGGTGATTTAAGTATTTAAAGTTGAAAGAAATTAAAGCAATTAAGTTAATTGGTATTAAAATGTATGAGCTGGGTGACTAAGTATTTAAAGTTTGGAAAAATTAAAATAATTAAGTTAATTGCAATTAAAATGTATAATTTCAGTAACTTGGGTATTTTAAGTTAGTTGAATGTTTCTGTTCACTTAAAATAGATAATTTCATAACTTAAAAAATTTGACATAACTGATTGCCTCAAATTTTTTTGAGTTTTGTCAACTTATTCGGGATTACAGTGTAGTTGATCAGCATCATATTTGAATTTATCACCATTAAATTTAAATGGCAAATTTCTGATTTGTAAAGGCAGAGTTTTCATTAGAGCTTATTTGTCTTTTTGCAATCAAATCATTCTGTTCTGCTCACCTTTATTTTTCACATGCAAATGCCTTAAACAGACTGTTGTTATTAATCCAATTTAAAAGTTTACAATTGTTTTTAAATCTTAAACCATTTTTTTCTGTTTTCCTTTTTTCCATTTTTCTCTTTTTTATAAAACAGTAGATTTAAAACAATGATAGTTTTTGATTTAAACTTTTAGGATCTAATTTATAACTCTCCACTGAGTCCCAGAATATAATTTGGATGATGTTATTCCAATTTTAAGCTTCAACTCTTGCTGCCTAGCAGACAAAGAGATTTCAGAGCAAGGGATGGCATTTATCTATACTGCTGCTATCATGTCCCTGATAATCAAAGTGGTTTTGTCTAATTCTCAACCCCACCGGATAACGCATTCCGGTCTAACATTTTTGAGCATTTCCGACTCATTCTATCAATGTGTTTATAAAGGGTGCGTCCAGCTTTCCCTCAACATTTCTAATAGGCAAAGAAGAATTGACTTACCACAGCAGCTGAAGATAGAATAGAAGATCCAAACCTCTTGGTTGATATAAATCCATTTTGTGCTGGAAAGACGTAACTCGCCTGAGTTGGGAGATCACGGAGATGGGTCACCATTTTGTAGGGTCCAGCCAGTTGGTCCAATGACGGTATCCAATGGTGGATGAAGGTTCACTGCATGTTCGGTCTTTCCAGTGCACAATGTTGATATATATTAAACTTAACTCATATCTGACTCCAATTTTAGTATGAGATGGTTTAGAATATTAATATGTTTATCCTCGTTTTATCTGACTCCAATTATAAAACATTGATAAGATTTTTTTGTTTCCTTTCACATTATTTTAGATTATGATTGAATATTCTTTTGATTTGTTATTATACCTTATTTTCATTTACTCAGATTCCGATAGCATCTCGAGTCTTGCACCGGCCGGGTATACAATCTCTTACTACAAGCTTGTCAGTCTTGGTCATTAAACAGAGGCGATTAACCACTCTCCTAAGAAGGCAGAACACTACTTACTCAATTTAGGAGATTTTTATGTGGTCCCCATAGATCTGTTATCTACTAATTCAAGACAGAGTATTTTAATAATAATCGCGCAGGATTATACTATTGTAGATGAAGGCCTAAATATCCACATTTAAAGTAGTTTCAACAATATTTTGTTGTTCTAAATAGTTGGCCTTTTACAGTCCAAGTATACATGAAATAATGGCAATTTGTTAGTCGGATCTCTAACAACATTGAATAGCGTGCCACGCTGCTCCGTCTAACATGTTTTAGTCCGTTACTAACCTGTACAGTGGCTTGTAGTGCTATGGACAACAACATTTATCAGTGATAATAACACGAGGTTTGAATAGTTCAAAACATAACAATTTATTAGTCAGGTATTATGCCAATTCAATCAGTCAATTCATAAACGATCAATACAAAACATCAAATTATCAAAGATAAATCCAAGATTAAAAGATGCATTCCTGACTTTTTACATAACGTGTAAATTTTACATAACATGGAGCCTAAGCTCCATGTTATGGGCTGATCTGGGTAGGCAGAATCGCCCTGAGTTTTTCTCAACCCTTACCTTAAATAATCCAAGAATTCCCTCAAGGAAGGGGGTGTGAATGTATAACAAAAGGCATTCACACTTAGTGTCACACCCCTCACAGTGGATCAAAAGATGCCTGAAGTTATATATTTGTTGTTCTGATTATGTCTATTTCTGAGAGAATGAGACCATTGTACCAATCGCACTGAGACATTTCAAATGATATCAAACATGATAGTTAAAGTCAGTTTGGTTAATTCTAGAACATTCAAACATTGAAATGACCATATGTGTGAGTTGGGGGGATGAAGCAAACTCAGATGCAAATGCAGCAGGAACTGGTTTTTCCCGCATTCCCCTTGCTGAGTTGTGAAGTTACCAGTCTCTGTTTTCAGCTCATGTTTTGAATTGTCAAAGATATCAGAATATTTGCAATATTTCAATTCTTACAGTGTGTGTATATATATATACAAAAAAGGACTTTTTGAAAGATCTAGGCCTGTTGGAGAAGTTTTAGAGGTTTTAGTTCCAAGGAGATAAGACACCAGGCAAACCACCTTGGCCAAAGCTTTAACTTGACTGATCACCTGCTGTCTGAGCTGTCGAAGAGTCCTGCTCCAATTCCTGACCTAATGCAGGTGAAGATTGAACTGCGTCACAGGTTACATTTCCCAAGCAGCTCCCTGTACTTTGGCTTCTTCCCCCTCTCCACTTCTATTACTGTTAGTGTATGTGTAAGTCAGTGAGACACACAAACTCTTCTCTGCGGCTAGAAGCTAGAAGCCATAAGCTACTTAGTTTTTTTCATTAAGAAAACATTTGGGATTTAATCACTCATTCTTTAAATGTCTTTCGTAACTTCTACTGAAAACAATGCAGTAGGAACAGACAACAGTGCCTTTTAGCTACAGCTGCTCTAGCCCAATTCTACTTATCTGGCTGTTGTTTGTATCAGTCTGTCACAGGGAAATGAGAATGAGCCACTTTACAACTTTCAAAACTTTTCCTCCTTCAACATTCCAACCCAAATTGAGACTAATCTGGTAGTAATCCTGCTCCATTAATCTTGTCCAAATCCAAGTCTTCTTCATTGCTGGCTATTCTGCCCATCTTCAAGATTTTAACCATATCCAGATTTCTGCCTCCCCCTAGCTCCACCTCAGGCCTCAGAGCCCAGTCTGGGGATCAGTTGGCTCCCGCTGGCTTCACCAGCATGTTTTGTTCTTCTGGCGTCATCTCAGACCGATATCACCTTTGGTTTGATCTTGGTCGTCCTCCCCACCTGCTGTGCACCAAGATTCACATTGCATGTATTTTCAGACAGTTATAATATTCTTGTTTGGTAATTTCTAAAAAAGGAAACAGCTTTTTTATAAACTGAATTAACTTTAAACGTCTAACAAGCTATGAAATCAGTGTTGCTGCTGTCATGGTCACTCATTAACAGTCCACTGTCCTTGACCCAGCCTGAAGACCCTGTGAAACAAAGAACTTGGTACACAGAAAGAGCAAAGACATGCATGTCATTTCACTTTTACTCTAAAAAGTGATGAAGTTAAGATCATTATTTAATGTAGGCACTGAAACCAAAGACTATAGAATACACACAACATGTCACTTGTATATTTTTGAATGGGGAAAAGGGTAACCAGCAAAGACCAGGCTGGAAATGGCTGGAAACCAGCCTGGAAATGGCCAAAACCCCTCTAAAACCAGCCTGGTCAACCAGCTAAAACCAGCCAACCAGCCTAGGCTGGTTTAAGCTGGATTTTTCAGCAGGGATTTCTAATATGAAATTCAATCGTAAGCTTGGCAAGCAGTTTTGGAAAATTTGATGTTTCCCCATTCAGACAGAACTCCAAACTATACTACCTGAGAGGTGTTTCAAAGATGGTTGACGAGTGAAATGACTTGCCTTAAATTGACTTTTCTTAAACACAGATTCAACTTTATTATTATTTATTAATAATAATATACATTAATCAATATACCACTTTTTCACTTTTGCTTTTTTTTTATTATTGCTGTAACATTTTATTTATTAATCTCTACATTAGAGTTTACTCTCTGTCTCAGCACTTCAATTCCTGTGGTAGAATTACACCTTTAAATGTGCAGTAGGTGATTTTTGTTGTGCTAGCTAAAAGTCTCTTCACATTTTGATTGTAATGATTAAAGCAAAGGATCTCACTGTATTTTCTTGTATTTTTATATTCTGGGTAAAGCTTAAGACTAAAAAATGTTTGTCTAATGGCCAACAGCTGACCGAGAGATACACATTAGGCAAACTCTGTATCTGCAAGCTTTCTAAAAGACCAACGTGGCCTTGTATCCATAAAAAGAAAGATTGTTTTTCGAAGGGCTCCTGCCAAAAATTTAGAATCAAAACTTTTCTAAATCCTTAATCTATATCAGAGTTACTTTTGCACACTGGAGGGCAATGGCGTTATGCAGTTCAAAACCTTGATCTAAAGCAGGGGTCAGGAATCTTTTTTTTTTTTTTTTAGCAAAGAGCCATTTCAGATTTTTTTTATCAAATGCATTTTTTAAAGAGCCATATGGGGTGTGTGTATAACAAAAACTTTTTTTATACACAAAACCTTTATTTATGTCCATGCACAACTCAAAAAACAAAAATGACACATTACAATGTATGACGAAAGGACCGTTTTACAGATTTTTATTTTTTAGCCATTGCCACTGAATGTTTGAATTTACGTGGGTGAGATTACCATATTTCCCAGAGATGGGTCGCAGCTGGAAGGGCATTTGCTGCTTAAAACATGTGCAGGATAAGTTCGTTGTTCATTCTGCTGTGGCAACCTTGGATTAATAAAGGGACTAAGTCGAAAAGAAAATGAATAAATGGATGAATGAATGTGGTTACCATAGGAATGTGAGAAATATAACTTGTCCTTTATTGTTGTCGCGATTCAAGTTAAACCACAGCATCATATTATGCGCATTGGTTGAAACTTCCATTTTTCTGTTGAAAACACAATATAAAGGAAATTGTATTTGTATTTTCAATTGGAAACTGATTTCTAGTAACAGTTATATTTTTAAAAATTGGAAAATTATTGAAGAGAGACAGCTTGAGAGCCACATATTTTTGGTCAAAGAGCCACATGTGGCTCCCGAACCATAGGTTCCCTACCCCTGATCCAAACAATGACACCATGGCTGAAGTATTTCTTTTAGACTGGTATGTTTTAAAACTATTTTAGTAACGCAAAGCTTATATTAATTGTGTTCTTGTTTATGAATGGGTTTATATGGGGGGAGCTTTTTAGGCACTGAAAATGTCCATCAAAAGATTGACTATTTTCAAGTTCATGGGGTATCTTTTACAGCATTGATAACATAGTCAGTTAATTACACCTAAGCATACATTTAGTTGTTCAAGTGTAAAAGGGAATGTTCAAGTTCAAGTGAAAAAACAATCTATATACAAGGTTCAGCAAACACAATTGAAAATGAAAAGTCACTCCTTGCCTTGGTGTAACGTAAGTGTAATGTAAAACGATGTCAGAGTATTTCAGTTTTTAGCACTCCCTTTTTTCTGATCTGATTTTTATTTAGTTGAATGACAAAGCATAAGTAAGTAGCGCTCTTCTTCCAAACCAGCTTTACTGTGTTTTTAAGTTTGATTTATGTTTGTTCAGTTTTGAACAGTGACTAACTGTGACACACTCTCACTCTAACGTTCCTTTGAATATTCAGTCTAAAATAGCGTGTAGGTATTATATTATTAAGGAAAAAGTCTAAACATAGGAATATAAAACCAACTTTACCCCAATGCCTGTTTTGGGGAAATATAATTCCTGCACCCACTGGCCTGTCAACCACTACTGGACGAAGTGTGTTTCTTCATAGAGTTTTCTAACTGGTGAAAGACATGATATAGTGTACAGTATATAAGGTTGGTTATCGTCATCTATTCGGTGCACATTCATGACTTAATGAGGCATGGCGTTCTGGCAGATCACCTACTGCACCTTTAAGCCAATAAAAATGTTCAGAGGGTGTTGTCTAGTCAAATATATGATATTTATTTAATAGAGAATATTGAAGGTTCCTCGCTCTCCACCGTTTTTTTTTTTCTTCCAGTGCTGGAGCAGCAGCACGTGCTGGTCAGGACGGACAGCGCGGCGGCGTATATCAACCGCATGGGGGGTATTCGCTCTCGCGAGGATTTATTCTTTTGATTTTCCTCAAAAGGCCTTTCAAAAAAAATTATCATTATTAACACATCATCCACCTACAACTGATTGAAAAACAAATACCCTGCATGAATTTGCCCTTCAATAATAGCTAAAAATAAAATGTTGTCTGGGAGAATACCAAGGGAAAAGCTAGGCAAAGCCATTGTTAAAAGGAGTTTTGATTTGTTGGTCACTACATTGAACCCATTTATGTTTTGATTACTTTACAGGATATTTTCAGTGTAACAGCTATATAATTGTCCCTGAGGAAAAATATCTATAGAAGGATAAAATAGAGAGAAATATCCTTCACCAGTATGGTTTGATAATGTTTTGGTTTGTGATGTGAAGTCTCTTTTAATTCAGTTCATTGGTCTGGAATTGGTTTATGGTCATTACCCACACAGATCTGTCATGGCATTGAGCTAATAGCTCATTAAAGTGCAGCGTTTCACCTATACCATGCAGACTGCAGTGAAAGCTTGTCATTTTGTCACGGTTCTGCTGTCCTAAAGAGTCTTTCTGTCATTTGATACTGACAACATGTCATCTTAAATGAAGTTAGTGAGCTAATTATTCTAAAGGTAGATTTAAGACAGTGAGCGCTTCTGTAGAATATAAACGAGAGGTGCAGTTCATGCTTTATTCCTTCTGTGGCACATAATTACAGGGAAATTCAGTGGGACCCAATTCTCATTTGCCTCTTAAAAAGTAAAATATTCTTCATATTGTCTTCTTTCATCTTCCTTTAGACTAAAACCTCATGCAGGTTAAGAATAATTAAATAGAATTGTATTTTCCAGAATTTAAGCTGTATTTTCTTCTTTTTTTGAAATGCTCTGCAAGTTGTTCTTCAGAAAATACGGTTTTAAACCTTAGTTTTGGTTAAGCCTTTTGTATTAAAGACTCTTTACTGTTCATTTATGAGCCATTCGCTGATGTAGTATATTTAAAGAAACAAATGAGAGGACATTTTAGAGATCTGCTTAGTTTTTTGGATTTTGCTTTGTATTTGTTTTGCTCTTCTCTTTTATGTCATTCTGAACCGAGTAACCTCAACTGAGAACCGTTTTCAAAACATTTCAGCATTGCTGGCCTCCAACTGAGACTAGGAAATAAGTGTCACAGCTAAAATAATGCTTCCCAGCCAGTATATTTACTGAATGACTTGGAACATTTGGCTCTATTTATTTGAAACCTTTTTTTTTTTCAGATGGGATGTAAAGTGACTGTTTTGCTGTTCATCTATTTCCTGGCTACAAACTACTATTGGATCCTGGTGGAGGGCTTGTACCTGCACAGTCTCATCTTCATGGCCTTCTTGTCGGACTCCAAATACCTGTGGGGTTTCACTTTGATCGGGTGGGGTGAGTATACCAGAGTGAATGCGCTGGAAAAGGCAATTTGTCAATATAACCGTTTCTGTAGGTTTGTAACATATCTCAGTAAATGAAAAGCTGCCGTCGCTGGTTTTTCTTTTACTGGAAGCCAGTTTGGTTCATGGACACTTGCATGACAAGAAAATGTACTCTCCTCAAAGAACAAGGCCAATCATTTTCCATTGTGTGGCTTCCTTTTGCTGACTGATATTGTACAGTTATTGCTGTGAATATGTGTAAAAGTGAAAGAGACACTATAGCAATATCCACTCACAAAAGTATTCAAAACCTTGAGTTCAGTAACATTCCTAAACATTTATTTATTTATAAAAGAAGCGCTTTAAAGAAACACTTGAAAATTCTGTTACTGGATTTATTAGGTGCGAGTTTGATTAAAATGCTGTTTAATAAAGTCTGAAAGCATTTATTCCAATTCTTGAATAAAAATACTGTCCTGGACAGCGTTTTGTTTTATTCAGAGAGTGACAGATGTCAGACTGTTTTTATTTGCTGTGACTAAATTAAATTAATCTTTATTTCTATAGTGTTTTTAAAATGTAGCTTAACATAGAAGTTCTAGTAAGTTGCAAATGAATCTTCCAGTCCAGTTTTTGAAATTAAAGTTAAATTAAGTTCAGTTTAGTGTGGATTATTTTTTTACTTCCGAAAGTCCAAACACTGAAGAGCAAATCCATCATTGTGCAGTCTACAAGTCCCAAACCAAGCAAGCCAGTGGTGACAGTGGCGAGGAACAAAACTTTACCAATTCACCACATCAATTGACACATAAACCTCGAGAGAAACCAGGCTCACTAAACATCATGGTTATTGTACCAAATATTGATTTCTTTACTTTTGATTTCTTATTTTCTTAAATACTAATATTGCATTGTCTGAAAATGTTTAAACTATTTACAACTTTAAACTATTTACAATGTAATTACTCTTTAAATAGACGTAATTATAATGCAATCCTTCACAAAAAAATTATAACAAAATATTTTTCGTTTATGAAGTCTTAGGGTCCTATCATACACCGAGTGCAACAAGGCGCAAGGTGTGTTTGGCGCGATTTGTTTCTATTTTCAGACCAGCGCATCACTAATTGTTTTAAGGCACATTGTTTGCACGTTACTATTTTGAGACACTGAAACAGACTGTGCTATTGAAATAGTAAAAGCTGGTCTAAAGTCCAATGCAGAGCGCATTAGTTATGTGCCTACGCAGGTTCAAACGCTTAATACACTCTAGATGTAAAGTAATACACAAATATCTTTACATATGAAATAAATTAAGGATTAAAATGTTTTAAAAAGTATTATTTACTACATAAATATAGTTGGCTGCACAGTGGCACAGTGGGTAGCAAGTTCACCTCACAGCAAGAAGGTCGCTGGTTTGAGCCTCGGCTGGGTCAGTTGGCATTTCTGTGTGGAGTTTGCATGTTCTCCCTGTGCTTACGGGTTTCCTCCGAGTGCTCCGGTTACCCCCTCAAGTCCAAAAACATGTAGCATAGGTGAATTGGGTAGGCTAAAATTGTCCGTAGTGTATGTGTGGGAATGAGTGTGTATGGATGTTTCCCAGTGATGAGTTGTGGCTGAAAAGGCACCGGCTGTGTAAAACATGTGCTGGATAAGTTGGTAGTTGAGGCGCTGTGGCGACCCCATGTTAGTAAAGGGACTAAGCCGAAAAGAAACTTAATTAATGAATGAATGATATAAATAAAACACCTACATGACCAGGAGGCTTTTTCAGTTTATTCAAGACAATTAGCATTTTTATTACAATGTTAATATTATTATTAGTATTATTTATTTTATGCATATTTATATTTGTTTTAATAAAAACAAGTTTAGATTTGTCCACCTGACATGTTTTAGAGATGTATGCATCATCATATGGGACATCATATGGGACAACAATTTTTTTTTTTTTTTACTAAACTTCATAATTATTCATGTATTTGTTTGCTGGAAATTAGAACTGAATTTAGAAATAGTTTTGTATCAAATCTTTGCACTTTACAAACTAAATTAAATATGTAGGCTAATGGATGCCATCAGTGGAGTGTGAACAACACAGTTTGTTTATCCACAAAAGTAATGCAGTAAAGTAAAAAGTAAAAGTAAAGTAAAGAGGCCAAATGGAGGAGGCTCATTCTTTATCCTCGTACAAATGGTCTGTTAAACTGTTTTCTCGCTGGTAAAGCGTTAATTTTTTCCATTCTCTTTTTCCACTTACAAAGGCCATCATGTAAATATGTTAATGTGATGCAGCTGACTCTTAAAGGGAATGGGAGATGAGACTCTGATTGGTTTAAAAAAAATTTGATGTTTCAATTTTTTTTTTTGGATTATGATAAAATATTCTTTCTTTGATTAAGTTCAAGAGCAGCATTTAAACAACCTTTATAACATTTAAAATGCTTTTACATGAATCTTAATGACAACAAATATTTGATTGGTGGTGTTGAATGTGTATTAAGTATTATGTACAGTGAGTAAAAGTTAAAAATGACCACTGCCATCACGTGTGACGCCACGGCGGGACAAAGGGATGACAAAAATGTGTTTAAGTTTAACAGCAGGTCGAGAAAATGCCACCAACAGGCACAAAAAGAAGGGATGTGAAATATACAGTAAATGTAAATACCCTGCTTGTAAATGAAGATGAAATAATGAAACATTGCATTATTATTCCTTCATAAATCATTAAAACGTCTTAAAAAAAGCTTTAGTATCATTGTAAACTTGTTAAGAGCAATGAGGATTCATTTTAAAAGTTAAAACAAAATTAATAAAAGACAACTAAAATGAAAGTTCAAACATATATATGTACATATATACATGTGCATTTAAAAAAATATCATTTATGTTAAATATATTTCCCTTGACTGTAGTCTATGGCATGCTGACAAAGTAAATCATTGCTGTTAACAGTAATGCACACCACACAGGAAACCCAACTTACTAAATTGTACTTGCCATGAATAAAAAAAGTGTCAACTGCAAAAACAACCAACAACGAGGACCCTGGAGAAAGAGCGAGTATAATAAGGAAAGGTGTATACTGAGGAGAAATGAATAGACTGGAAAGAAAACCACAGGGAGGAAGTACAGAGAGTCACAAAAAACAAGAGCTGCTCTAATTAACCATATGAATCACGATCTGTGCTTGACAAATACTGGACTGGGAGTTCAGTGCAGTCCACTATTAGGCATTTTGTGTTACATTGTGTTCTTTCTACTACGTTTTTCATATAGGGATCCTATTGTTTTTCTCTCCCAGGAATTTGACTGTGTTCTGCAATTTCTAGCAGTATCCTGCAGAGATATTGAGACACACGTTCAACACAATATTGTATTATGTAGAGGAGAAGCTTGATGAATATGAAATATACAAAATCAAAAATTGTTTTTCCAATAGTATATTATAGCAGTGTTTTGTGGCTAAATATATCATTAGTGGAGAACATTAAGTATTGATGAATTTGCTGGTGATACCTGCAATAGAAATGCAATACTTAATTACAGAAAATAATTATACTATTTGGGGTATATAAGTTTCTGTTTAAATTGTGTTAAACGCATTGCCCTCAGTTTGGAGAAAAGTGTCAAATTGAGTGAGACAAACTGATCTAATTTGCAGTGTTTACGTGGAGCTACGTTTCTGTTCATTTATTTATTCTGCAGTTTGAGTTCTGCACAAATATCAACTTTGAAAGACTTTGGTAATTAGAAAATAATTAAAGCTCTGTTTATTTTTGTGGATAATATTGTATATACTGTACTGTATGTGAGTTTAACTTTTAGAAACTATATTGTGTGATATGCCGTGCAACATGCTAAACTTTATCTGACTCTGAAGAGATTCAAGACAGTGAGTGCTTCTGTAGAATATAAACGAGAGGTGCAGTTCATGCTTTATTTTTTCTGTGGCACATAATTACAATAAAATTCAGTGGGAGCCAATTCTCATTTGCCTCTTAAAAAGTAAAACATTCTTCATATTGTCTTCTTTCATCTTTCTGAAAACTAAAACCTCATGCAGGTTAAAAATAATAATGTATAATTGTATTTTCCAGAATGTAAGCTGCATTTTTTTTCTCTTCTTGAAATGTGATGCAAGTTGTTTTTTGTAAAATATGTTGTTACAAACATTAGTTTAGGTTAAGCTTTTTAAATTAAACACTCATTTATGAGCCATTTACTGATGTACTATAATCAAAGAAACAAATAAAAGGGTATTTTAGAGATTTGTTATTATTATTTTATTATTTTGCTTTGTTTTTGTTTTGCTCTTCACTCTTATTTTGGGATCAATCAAATGGCTTTATATAATATTGTATTGTAATTACTGTATTGTACACACATTTTATTATATTTATTGAAAGACAAGTTAGATATGTTTTAACCATTCTAACTGAACAAGTGGTGGCAAGTGGTAAAATTAAACAATTAAAGAAATAAAAAAATTTTCTGTATTTTAACATTTTTAAATTATTTCTATTATAGGGAGAGAGACAGGGTCATAAAAAGGACTATGTTATTGAACAACATTGGCCAGAATGTAAAATAAAACAACAACAATGTAAGAAGAAACTAGTTTTTAGAAAATACCAAGATGCAAGTTTGTTTTAGTAAAACATAATGAAAATAAAAGGAAGACAAAAACTTCACCCAAAAATGTTTTAACTAAATTAACAATAAAAATTCACAATAAAGGAAAAAAGTAAAACTACCTCAAACTAAAAGAGTCGCTAAAAAAAATTAAATATGTTCTGCACAGATAGTGAGTTTGAAAGACTTCGGTAATTAAAAAATAATATAAAGCTCTGTTTTGTTTGTGTGGATAACATTGTATTTACTTTATGTGTACTTACTGCGTATGTTTAATTTTTAGAAACTATATTGTGTGTTATGCAGTGATAAATAAATGAATATGGCCTGTATATAATATTGTATTGTAATTACTGTATTGTATATACTTTTTTATATTACTTGGACGAAAAGAAATATTTATGTTTTTAGCCATTCCAAATGAACAAGTGATGGCAAGTGGTAAAATTAAACAATTTTAAAAAATTGTTAAAGTATTTCTATGATAGGGATAGGGTTATTAAAAATTCTATGTAATTGTAGAACATTGACCGGTATGTAAAAAAACAACATTGTAAAAAGAAACAACAAAAACAGAAAAAATACGGTTTTAGCTCTAAAAAAGGTTAACTCTATTAAAATAAAAAATTTACAAAAAATAAAAATTAAAGCTGAAACTAAAAGGGTCGCCAAAAAGCTGACTTAAAGTAATAAAAATAAAAAAAACAATCATTTTTAAAATTAAAAATCACCTACTACTGTTTGTGGTGAAAAATCTAGCCTGTCTCTGTTTAGAGAAGTACTTGTACAGTAGATGGTGCATTTGCAGCCAAACACATTTTGTTCATTTGCTAAATATATAAAATAGACATGTTTAACGACATGCATGCTCTTTGAAATGAAGAAGTTATTCTTAAATCTTCTAAATTCTTACTTTTTTTAAGTTGCATTTTTGTGGTTTTGGACTTGGTGTTTATTCTACTATTAAATAATAATTCATTCTACTATCATTTTACTTTTATTTCTAAGAGGTCTGTACAAAAGTTATTGTAAGCTGTGCAAGCACCAAACTTCAGTCTACACTGGATGTGTCCTGTTGAAATAACTAAAACCAAAACTAAACATATCGGCAAGGCTATATAAAGTTTATTTATATAACACATTTCATACACAATGGTAACTCAAATTGCTTTACATAAACCGGACTAAACGAAACACGTATAAGAAAATAAAACAACAAAGAATAAAATTATTAAAAACAGATAAAAACAGATTAACATGTGTTAAAACAGGTTTTAAAAGAAGGAAAAGAAAAAAAAGACGTAATAGTGCAATCTGTCAGACGTAGCACAGTGCTACAAATATAAACAAACTAGAAATGTGTTTACAAAATGAAAACTAACCTAAAACTAAGAATACTGTTATTGAAATGAACTAAATCTACAGCAAAATTTACAGGAAATGTTAAAGTGGGATCAAAATAGGATCTAACTTTTTGAAAATGCAGTATAACATTTTTAAAATGCCTTGAACCTTGAAATGCAGTATAACCCAATTCCAAACCTTTTTTGGCCACATTGTCAGCCCTAGTTTACATAAATGCTTTGCTTGATGGACTTTTGGACATAATTGTGTGCGTATTTGCTCGAGAAGCAGTTCATTTAGTGTGCGTGCATCTATCTGTCTCAGCCCTCGAGTACCGAATTGACTTCTCTTTCACGGTTGCATTGTGCCTAAATGGCTTAAAATCGCTTTGAAGTAAACTGTCAAGATTTGTGAAATGTGAAAACTTAAACTTTTTTTGAGGAAGCAGCTCTCGCCAGATTGTTCAAATATGATTATAATTTTAGTAAGGCTGAGAGTACAGACACTGAAAAAAGGGTGTCTCGAACCACCCCACCATCACATGCAATTAAATATCCTGTCTGTTAATTAAAATGATATCATCGTCTTAAATCATGCTGCTCATTACACATTCCTTTTAAAAAAAAAAAAATATAAACGTTCACAAATTAAACACTTGTGTTTTTATTTTTATTTTTCCCTCTAATGGGTGATTTAATGAGCTTGGCATATCCAGCATCCCAGCCAGTTAAACCTTGACAGTGATGCAATAACTTGCAGGGATGTTTGCATCCTAAATATTAACAAGGTCTCATTCCATCATTTCTCATTACCCTCCCTGTTTGAACAGTGTGACTAAATATATTAAAAAGTTGCTACAACTGCTTTAAAGGTTCCATGAAGTGCTTTGAAATGTGCTTTTTTTATTAGATTTTTGACGTAATCTTAACTCAACCACAAGACAGGGCAGGACATAGAGTAGCTCCTCCCCTTTAAAAAAAAAACAGCCAATAGCATTTGGTATTTATCACAGCTCTACCAGTGAGAGAGTCATGAAATGGGCATGTCTTATACTATAGTGTCCAAACTCGGTCCTAGAGGGCCGGTATCCTGCATAGTTTAGCTCTAACTTCGTTCAACACACCTCCCTGGAGGTTTCTAGTATACCTAGAAGAGCTTGATTAGCTGGTTCAGGTGTGTTTAATTTGAATTGAAACTAAAATATGCAGGACACCGGCCCTCCAGGAACGTGTTTGGACATGCCTGCTATAGAGCATTTGATTGGTCAGAAGATTTAATGAGAAGCTGAAGTATGAGGCGATGTCAAAACAATTGTTGATCCATTTAGTCCATAGGCACAAACTGCAAGCTTTTGATGTTTATATCTTCTACTGTTAATGCATTTTTTGTCACTGTTTTAGGGGACACTACTTTAAATATGTAGTATTCTGTATAATATTTTGTATAATAAGTAATTAAAAAGTTTTCGAAACAATAAAATTTTATTTATTCTAAATTAGAAATATTTATTGTGGTTAAGAAAAAAATTATATTCACACAAAGTAAAAATATATTTTTTTTAAATAGAGACATGTTGACAACAATCTTTTTAACCCTTAGATCAAAGTTAGTCTTGCTTTTATTCATTCATTAATTCATTCATTCATTTTCTTTTTGGCTTAGTGAACCGTCAACTTATCCAGCATATGTTTTACTTAGCGAAAACTTTCATACACACTCAATCACACACATACACTACAGACAATTTAGCTTACCCAATTCACCTATAGCACATGTCTTTGGACTGTGGGGGAAACCGGAGCACCCGGAAGAAAGCCACATGAACACGGGAAGAACATGCAAACTCTGCACAGAAATGCCAACTGACGCCGCCAAGGCTCGAACCAGTCTTGCTTTGTACCATGCTAAAAAAGAATTCTGTAATTTTTTACAGCTAAATTTATAAGTGACCCTTAAATTATAGTTTTGACCTGGTTGAAAATGAAAAAAAAAATTATTAATCTAAATATTTATTCTGTTAAAGAAAAAAATTTATTCTCTCAAAGGTAAAAGTTTTTTTAGACCATGAATTACTTGAATTACTTTGGTTTTTCTTTAAATCAAAATCCAAGTAAAGTTGTAAAACTATAATAAATACATATAAGGCCATTGCTAATTATTTTATTTTAATAATGATGTAAACCATCTGCCTTTAGAAACTATTAGAAATGTATAAAAACTGAAAGCATATAAACAGTACCTTTTTTCATGAGGTCACATGAAATAAAAACCTTATTTTGCATGGAGTGAAACAAATCATTCACCCATACTCGAGTAGTGGAAAACATAATTCATTTATTTGTCTTGGAAAAATATCTTTTTGAAACAAATTTTCTTTAGTGTAACTTAAATTCAATGTATTTGGTCAGTTGTCTACTAGATCACCAAGAATAAAGAATAACAAACTGAGGTGGAATGCTGAATAACCTGTCCGCTACATGCTTCTGCGCCAAACACAAACTGGTTTGTTAAATAAAATAAAATCTAGCCTAAATAAAATTAAAGTGAAATATTCACAGTTTCAGAAAAACTTATAATAAACTATTTTCATTTTTAATGACAAAATCATCCATTTCTGGTTTCTGTGTAATTTGTGTAATCTAGTAATTTGATTTAGCAAGACAGGCTTTTACAATGTATTAGCAGCACTGAACGTCTTTCCAGATAACCTTGGAAAAAGAAACTCAGAAGGCTGAAAGAAGTCTGCTTGTGAGAATGGAGATGTCTGCATATTTGTGCCAGGCTGTCAGATAAAATTGCTTACAACACGTTGAAATTTAAAGAAAGTAGTTAAAGTTTGCAAAATCAATGATTGATCTTATCAACCCGAAACCCACCCATAAGTAAATATGCTGCCTGTTTTTTGATTACCTGACCCACGGATTAACAGCAGCATCTGCGGATATAACTGAGAAACTATGTGCTCCTTTTGTCCAGGGTTCAAAATTGAACATGCTAAACTTACAGCGATGGTGTAGTGAGACGTTGCAAACATGGTATCGGTTTTGTGAACTATGCCACATTACACAAGAAAAAACAATTGAATCTTGTGTCACAATGCCCATTTATCATTTACAACCCCCCACGACACCCTACATAAAGGAAAACATGTGATTCGACCAAGGCTTAAGTTTACCTGGCGGGTTCTTCTTTATGCTTTAAGGTGAATTGAAAAAAAGTGTTTAAAATCAGAAAGCACAGTTTTTAACTTATGGCCCAATATCAAAATGAAAGACGGTAATTTCCCTTATAAATATCCTTATGACTAACATACCGATACTAACATCTAAAATGTTATTTTTTAATTTACAGGATTTTTGACAACAGAACTGTTCTCAACATTCACTTAATTGTGTTTAATTACCAGGAATATAACTGTCCATTCCACATGTATTCCACAACTCTAAAGCTTTGTTTACCCAGGAAAGCAATTTTACTTTATTTCTTTTGCTCAATATTGTAAAACACACACATGTACCCCTCAGACATGAAGCAGCCTTCGACATATTCATTTCTTACATATTCCGTTGAGAAATGTCTACATGGAAACCAATCAGCTATTATTTATAGCAAGCAGTTTTCATACACTCACATATCACAAAAGTGCACTGCAGTTTGTTTGTAGAGGTTTGCTTCCTTTTCAAGTGGTTTCAAGTTGAAGTGTTCTTTATTTATTTGTCATTGGTGTTTGATGTGTTGCTACTGGAAGGGCAGAGATGGAGGCACCTTTGATATGTAGATTCCCTGTTCTATGAGCGGCTCCTCAGTACATTCGCGTCAATGTGTTCGGCATGGCTTATTAATGACCTTTGGGTTTTGTCTGCGCAGGAACTACACGATGATGTCATGTTGGTGGTCTTAATGTAATCTTAATGAGAGGAATTTTTATATGACTGCTTAGGAGTGACGCAGTAATAGCCTTAATGCTTTCTTTTGAAAGCTGTAATAAAGGGTCGATGAAGATGTGTTACATAAAGGATTTTTTTTCTTTTTTGATGGAACTATTGCTAAGGAACAGTAAATGAAGCATGCTGTGTGATGCAATACTTATTATTACTAAGGAAATGTTAGTCGTAAAATTGTTTCAGACAAAAATAGGACATTTGTACTAATCGCTTAATGATTTTTTAAAACCGTGTGTCTGTGTGCACTGGTATTGGTGATTTACCGGGACAGAAGTTTGTATAATGACATGGGTAAATCCTTGGTGTAGCTACATTGTGGTGCTTTTAAGAAGGCGCATCCTTATAGTTCTTAACTCTTAAAAAACAAGGCTTAATGGCATGTTTTGACAATCACAGGCTGAGAAGGGTCATATATTATTAAGTTTTTACTTCATAAAATACATTACACCTACGGAGAGTCCATTAAACCACCAAACATGCTTGCGTGTGTCTGTTTTATGGAAAAGGAGTTTATCAGATAGGGAATACCCTGGTGTTATTTAAGCTTAAACTGTAATCATAAAACTATCAAATTTTTACTTTTATTAATATTTATATTACTAGAAATAAATATAATTATTACAAATAGAATGTATAAAAAAAACTACTTTTATTAGATTTCATCTGGTTGCCAAGGAAATATTTATACTTTGCATTTCATTGAATTCAAAATAACTAAAAAGGAATTAAAACCAAAAGCAAAAATGATAATATACATATATAAAAACTAATAAACTTAACAAAAACACAGCATTGTTATTAAAATTTAAAATAAAATAAAAATATGTAAAACTATTTACAGTATTACTTAAAAACGATAATATAAATAATAAAACAGTGATCCCTTGCTATAATGCGGTTCAGCTTTCATGGCCTCAAAGTTTTACTGATTTTGTTCTTGTAATTTGACATGCTTTTTTTTCTTTTTCTTTTTCTTTTTACAGCGTATTGTGTTCTGTGTCCTGTTTGGTGCATTGTGATCTGCATCCTGACTGGCTGTAGATAAATCTCCTCTATGCCGTGTCTTCTGTACAATACAGAATTTGTTCAGCTTGCCATATTTACATAAATCTTCGATCACTAGCAATGTCAACGAAACATTCTGTACTATCAAAGGTACCTGTGCTAACACCCTAAAGGTAGAATAAGATGCCAAACATCGCACAAAAAGTTGAACTTTTGGACATTCTAAAGTAAGGTAGAAGTTACTAATCTGTAGGGAGCTATATGGAATAAATAAAGATCATGGTTTTGACCTTTGGTTGCATTCTATAATTCTGAACTTATTTTTCTACGAAGGTTTGATCTTTCAGAGTGTTAAAACAAGAGAGAAAAGTGTGACAGTGTTTATCTCTGACTGAGAAAAGTGTATAAATTTTGCAGTGAGAGGTTTTACAAGCTTAATACATCTATGATTATTGTAAAAAACAAAATGGGCTACTTCACAAATTTCATCTATTGTAGGTTATTTGTAGAATGTAACTCCTGTAAAAAATGAGGGACCAATGTATTGATTTGATAAACTGAATACTGAATTTTTACTTGATTTTTTTGTATTATTAACAAACATATGCTGATAACATTAATATAACTAAAGAGTTCAATTGCAGTACAGTGGTATATATTTTAAAAAAAAATTTTCATGCAACACGGTGGCGCAGTAGGTAGT
This sequence comes from Danio rerio, assembly GCF_052040795.2. Lineage (NCBI taxonomy): Eukaryota > Metazoa > Chordata > Actinopteri > Cypriniformes > Danionidae > Danio > Danio rerio. The sequence goes on along the minus strand of NC_141029.1, from coordinate 31,043,597 downwards.
GTTGTTGCCTCTCAGCAAGAAGGTCGCTAGTTCGAGCCTCGGCTGGGTCAGTTGGCATTTCTGTGTGGAGTTTGCATTTTCTTCCTGCTTTCTCCTTGGTTTCCTCCGGGCACTCCAGTTTCCCCCAAAGTCCAAAGACATGTGGTACAGGTGAATTGGGTACACTAAAATTGTCCATAGTGTGTGTGTGTGTGTGAATAAGTGTGAATGGATGTTTCCCAGTGATGGGTTGTGGCTAGAAGGCCATCCTCTGCGTAAAAAATAAGTCGTGGATAAGTTGACGTTTCATTCCACTGTGGCGACCCCAGATTAATAAAAAGGACTAAGCTGAAAAGAAAATGAATAAATTAATTTACTTTTCATATCAAATTCTCAAAAATTGATTTTTATTTTATTAATGGTTAATAATAGGGATGCACCAATTCCGATACTCGGATATTGGTTTGATACCGCATATTTTTGCTGCAATCTGGCACTGATCCAAATTTGATCTTGCGCGTGCGCTATATCCTGTGTAATTTATAAGTCAATAAAAGTCACAAAGGTAGCCTATTATAAGGCACTGGAAATGTGTAATGTAGGCCTACCATATCTCTTAATGTGAAGTACAAATGAATATTCACATGGTTAAATTTATGTTCCGTTCAACACTTCCCGCCGCTGCGCTTGTCAATCATTCTCCATTCTTTCACTATTCAAACTGTGTGTCACGTTCATGACAACATGAAAAACTCCCCAATACTATTTGTTCCTGTTAGTTTTAATAATCAGTGGAGAAAAGCATTTAGCTCTGTATTCTTCCCTTTGTGCTGCTCAGTTTTGAAAGTGTCTGCAGATACTGGAGGGCTGCCTGCTGTGTCTCAGTGATGCATCAAGCACTTTATCAAGCACACTGGTTGCGCAGAAGCGACGTGCGCCGCTCCGTAAAATTATTCTCATAAAGAGTTTATGTTCTCTTTTCCTTCTGACTGAGTTTATTCTTTCGAGGTGAATACATTACATGCTGCTAATAGTTTGGAAAGCCTGGCTCATTATGGTTAAAGTAGTTGATTAAATTAATAAAAGTGAAGCTGATGGCCCGAAGCATATGAATTGTCATTAACATAAAGTTATTTAGCCTAATATAGGCTACTCTGAAACTGTGAATATTTCACTGTCATTTTATTTATATTAATATTTTATTCAACAGACCTTTAAGCGGATCTTGTTTTGAACTTCACCTCAAATATTCTTGTTTATTTTGTGGATAACTTACCTTCAAAAATACATTAAAAGAACCAACAAATTATACCAAACATAAAAAAAATGATTGTTTAGTCATGCTTTCAGTTACTCCATCGCACTCTAGTCAAGTTTAGGCGAGGGAATGTTTATTAAGTAAAACTGGCCTCAGGCAGTTTAGTTTAGTTTGCTTCAAACCTGCAGGAAAATATCATGCTTTACTAAAAGGCAGCTTCTTTTACCAATGATTATGGTCAATAGAGGTACAGATTTTAAAGAAATATCCTAATATTAAAAACAAGGAAACATAAGCTGGACCACAACAGATCAGATCAATGTCATAACGAATGCTCAATTAATGTAGCCAATAGTTAATAGCAAGCATCATGTTTTTAGTTAGATTGTGCCATCTATCATATACAGTGGGCTTATAGGTCTGTTATTTTTACTTAAAAAGGTATTATTTGAGCACCAGAACTATAGAAACTATTAGGTTAAAATAAAAAAATAAAAACAGCACAGTATTGGGATCGCATCGGTTCTAATAAGAACTCATGGAAAATATATATTTTTACGATTTTTGCCTTTCAAGTAAACATTCAAAATCTGGTTTAAATATATGTGAGAGAGCAAATAAAAATAGTGTTCCTTATGCAAAACTAATATGCAAGCACAACACTTTTATTAGAGTACATATATGAACTCCTATACAAGTGCTGTGCTTCTACTGTAGATTGTACTGTGAGTTCTATAAACTATTTTAGGTCAGTTTTTATTTATCTTTCTGGTGCCTGGCAAATCTTGGCCCTTAAATTGTTTGGTTGTATAAAATATATAAAAAATAATTAAAACCATTATTATTTAATGAATATTCCTCAAAATGTTTTATTTGTGCTTTACATTGAGGAACTTCAATCTTACAACACCATACTTATGAGTTAATGATAAAAAAATGGTTCCTTTAATAAAAAAAGTCAGTAGGATATTCATAAATTGTAGTTAAATGTAATTTTAGACTTCAAGCTCACTTATTCTTGATATTTCAGATGTCATAATCACAAGCAGATTGTCATGCTAGATCAAAAACAGCGTGATGTGTGCTAGTTAAAGCATGAGAAATCCTCTACTTCTCCACTATCACACAGAGATTGTAGTCTGAGTCAAGGCACACATTATTTCAACACGATAATCCCAGACTCCCACAGTTACCCCATCATCGCCATGGGAACTGCCGCCTGAGAGAAGGGCACCCGATTGACATGCTCACCCTCGGAGCCTGGCACTTTTACTGCTTGATATGCATGATATGATCTTGCTTGCTCTGCGGTTCAACCTTGTATCTCATCAATGTGAAGCAACATTTTCCATTTAGTCCATGAAACACTCTAGAGTAAATATGCCTGTTAAAACAAATACATGGAAATATTTGTTCAATAACATTTTTATTATGGGTTTTAGAAGCATATTTTAGTCTAAAATAAATTATTTAATGGTTTGTTTACTCAAAAATGAAAATTGTTATTAATTGTCCCAACCTCATTTAGTCTCAGCCTCAGATGTCCACAAACACACACACACACACACACACACACACACACACACACACACACACACACACACACACACACACACACACACACACACACACACACACACACACATATCGCTCGCTTGGGAGCGAAATTGTTAGACTGCGCTCCCTCTCAAATTACACCAGAGTTACCGACCGCTCCCGCGCTTTATTCAGAAATTTATTCCCGCACCACAAGAAATCTGGTCGGCTCCCGTTGTGCAGCAGCGGGAATGCAGACCTCTAGTTCGTATATACCACATCTCCCTTCTCATTCGGAAATACTGCCAATCTGCAGGTCACTTGGTGAGCGACTCGCCACCTCACCTCACCTCACCTCTCCCTCTCTCCTCCACACTATCCCATGATGACAATCACGCATACGCATTTGTAGGCAATAAATAAATAATATTTATTATTTAATAAATAAATTTAATAAATAAATAATAAATAATAAATAAATTTAATAAATAAATAATATTTAAATAATAAAATAATATAATAATAAATAATATTTATACTTGTCTCCTATTAAAGTGCATTGTTTTTATGACGGTATAACAGTATTGAAACTGACACCATTGCTATTTTTAGATCCCGCAGTATACCATATTACCATAGTACCGCTCAAGCCTAGTGTCAAAAAACCTCTATAAGCAAACAATAACCTCTACACAGACCCCCCTTGTTTTTCACAATTTCTGCAATCCAACACAAAATCAAGTCGCAGATTTTTGTGATCCTGCAAAATTCTTAATTAAATGCAAAATAATAACAAAAAAATGTAAATAGGCTAATAAAACATCCAATTCCCAACCATTTAATCAAAATATATTTATTTCAGTTTGTAATGAATTGTTCTACATGACTTAATAGATGTTGCATACGCAGCGCACGTGATGTATCTGAGTGTCTCTCGAAAAGTGACATATACCTCTCAATCATTACATTCCATGGAAGGAGGGGATGGTTTTGCAGTCTGTGCAGTAAGCAGATGTGGATGAAGCACATGTAATTGACATTTGAAGGCAATGCAAAGATGCGATTAAACATCCTGTGGTGCAAAAACTCTTCCCTGCATTTAACAATAGAAAATACTGCCCTAAGACAGCAATCTATGTATAGGTGTATTACGGTAGGGGAAGCCATAACGCATTTCCTATGTGTTAGGTACTGTACATGATGTCAGATGCTGCGGGAAGTGAATTCTGAGAGAGAGAAAAAGTTTGTTGATAAAAATAAGAGCTATAAAACCTTCCTTGGGCTTAATCCCTACTGTTTTAGATCTTGTCTTGACAAGAGACCAAAATAAAAATGCATTGTCATGTCAGATTGCACACCTAAAATACTAGGCCACCTAATAGGGTAAATAAGATAATTTTTATGTTTATAAATATATTTTAAGCGCAAAATTTTCCACACATTTCTGGGAATTATCCCTATAAACTCAGTCATTTTTATTGCAAAAAATCACAAAAAAAGTCTTGAAAAACTAAGGCGTCTGTCTATGATACAAAATGAATACAACATAGCAAAGATACTACTAAAATAAACAGTGCCTTTCAGGTTTTTCATGTATCTAACAGTTATTGTCAGTTACATAAACTGAAAAATATAATCAAATATAACACGGATTATTGCATATTATCTTCATTGTAATTTATTAAATAAATGCTAATCATTACTGAGCTAGCTTTTCAGCCAAAATTGATTTCATTATCTTTTGTGTTTTGGTTAATGTTAAAAACACAGACGGCAGGAATAAGATATTTTTACTGAAAGATGCAGCACAATAACAGTTTCAGACAACACAATTCTCAAATGTTTACATTCAAAGGCATAAATGATTGAATGCTCATCGAGTTAAACAGATGGACATAAATATTGGTCATAACTGAGTCTTGCTGCTAAGAACCAAGACCTAATTTGCGCATCGAAATTATTATTTGCCTGTTCAGATGATGCACTTATCAGATTTTCCACACTTTGTATGAGTTTTGGTTATGGGCTTCTGGACCAAGTGTGCTCAGACTCTAACATGTGGCTCACACTTTAATATTCTGTTGAAACTTTTTTAAGTTTTCTACTTTAATGCTCACTGATGGGACATATTACTCATATGGACATACATGAATTCTAACATGCACAGAGCCAGTTCTAAGAGAAAATAAAGAAATGCAAAATACTTGGTTTTAATTTTAATTCAAAACCAAAAAACAGCATTATTCATATACGTATTGAAGTGTGGATTTCATACCGAATGGTTCAATATTATAACAAGCATTATAGCATCCATATTAAATATACAGGATTTAAGTGTGCAGCAATCTTGACCAGTCTATCTGCTAACTGATCTGATAAAATAAAATAAAATAAAATAAAAAACTTTCAAACTTTTAAAAAACCTTTGTGAATGAATGATGCATGGTTGCGTGCCGGCCAGGCTGTTATTTTGTGAATGTTTTACAACTACAGTAGGGGTTGGAAAACATGACGTGGCACAAAAAGAAAGGTGATTGATTGGTTAGCCTGTCAGGCAAATAGCATCGTGAGCTGACTTTCAAGTTTTCAAACCATCAGCTATCAGTCTGAGGTCTGGCTATAAGGCCAAAACCCCTGAGAACTTCATTCGTCTTCAGTGCACAAATTATTAAGATATTTTAGATGAAATACAAATGCTCTCTCATCTTCTATAGACAGCCGCGATCACAAGATCAAAGTCCAGAAAAGGAGCCAAAAACATTGTCAAAACATTCCTTGTGACTTCAGTGGTTCAACTCTAATCATAAAAAGCTCCATGAACAATTCTGTGTGCCAGCTAACATGACTTTGTTCGCCCATGTCTTTTTAAATTATGGTGAACTTTTGCTCTAGTATTGGTGATATGATGCTTGTGTGTAATATAATATGCTTGTGTGGAATGATATAATTTAATAGAAGTTAAATATTGTCCAATATTTGATATTCATTTGTAACCTTATATATTTTTCACTGTGTAAATTGGGTTTTAGTTCTTTTTAGTGTTTGTTCTAGTGGATAGTAAATGTTTTACGCTTACAAAAATAATAATACAACTGATATGAATCCAAGATGCAAGTGTGTTTATTGACCAGTGGTCAAAAATAATAGAGTAATAGAGCCCAACAGCAGTGTAAACAAGACTTCACAAAACGTGGCAAAATATGAGCCCATAGTGTCCAGAGGTCAGCCGATAACCAGGCAAACAGACCAGGGGGCTGTTTCAAATAAGTGGTTAAGAAAAGCTGTGATTAAAGTCAAAAACCCTGACATTAATGAGCCGAACTAAACATCCATGCTCACATTAATTCCATAACAGCAAGTTGAAGATCATTTGATCTAACTAATTTGAGTTCAGTTTAAATAATCTAGACGCTCATGCACCTTACTGTCCCGAAACCCTGAAGGCCGAGCATAGATGCATCGATTATGTTGTGTGCTACCATAGCAGCTACGAGAACTTAAAGAGCTTTAAAATGAGACACAGCTGTTCACAGCGAATGAACCACGTTTGTTTTAAACATATAATTATTTAAACATAATAATCAAACACTACAGCTTGCAACAAAGCAAGAGAGAAGCTGACATAAAATTGCACATCGTCTCAACAAAAAATAGACCATTATCTAGGCCTATTAACGTTAAATTAAATATTTGTCACAGTACATTGAAATTCTGCTTGACTACGCGCATCGTGCGAGAGAGAGAGTGAGTTAGTGAGAATGCACACTTTTTGTCAATTTTTGCTTGCAAGAAAAAATTTGAATGCATTGCAGGCTCACTGTAACATACAAAATGTACTTAACTTTAGCACATTAAGTTTAAAATAAGGGCAAGAGCTGTGTACACACAAGTGGTGGAATTTTTAATTTGCTGCAGAAACCGCTGCACAATGCTGCTTTCAGCTTCTTTTCAACAATTCACCTTTATTTGTCTAGCGCTTTTACAATGTAGATTGTGTCAAAGCAGCTTCACATAAAAGATCATAGAAAATTGAAACAGTGTAGTTCAGTTTTTAGAGTTTAAGTTCAGTTCAGTTCAGTTCAGTGTGGTTTAATAATCACTACAAAACACTGAAGATTAAATCCCTCGATGCGCAGTCCTACAGATGCCGAACTATGCAAGCCAGTGGTGACAGCGGCAAGGAAAAAACTTCACCAATTGGCGAAAGTGAAGAAAAAAAAAACCTTGAGAGAACCAGGCTCAGATGGGCATGACCATTTCTCCACTGGCCAAACGCCTTGTGCAGAGCTGCAGTTTAAGTGCTGGAGGCAGGAAGCTGAGCCGTCTGTCCCTGGAGCGTCACAAGAATCAGTCTCATGCTATCCAGTCCTCCATGACCACCACAGTAGCTGCTCAGGATACGGCCTGATCCAGGATATGGAAACCTTGGGATCATCTTGTCACTGGTCTTGGATCGAATCAGTGGCGCTGTGTGGTCTGAGGACCTCTGGATGAGTATCCCCAGGTGGAAATAGAGAATAAAGTAATTAGCGTAGCTGCTGTTCATAGTGTATATGAATAAGATGAAGAAACTTGTGTGAAGCACATTCATGTATCATACCACAAAGTGATGCACTGAGTGTATGCTTTACTAAAAAGATTGGTCTTTAATCTAGGTTTGAACTGCAAGATTGTGTCTGAGCCTCAGACGTTATCAGGAAGGCTATTCCAGAGTATATAGCAAAGAACACCCCTCACAGATCAATAATTTAAACTATTATGTTCTACAGAATGCTTTATAATTATATGTGCATATACATTAGAATATTCAGTGTCAAAGCAGAATTTGAAACTAATCTAGCAACAAATAAACTGAAGATCTCAGTCCAAAAATTAGCACACCCAAATTAATATGTTGGGGAAAAATATTAAGTATCAAGAGTCAATGTTGTAGTTTGTATGTTTTGTTTGCAAAAACTTATTTTAATTTAAATGTATATATCATTCTATTGTTAAAGATGTTTGATTCATTCATTTTCTTGTCGGCTTAGTCCCTTTATTAATCTGGGGTCGCCACAGCGGAATGAACCGCCAACTATACAGCTAGTTTTTACGCAGCGGATGCCCTTCCAGCCGCAACCCATCTCTGGGAAACATACACACATACAGTACACACACTAAGGACAATTTAGCTTACCCAATTCACCTGTACCGCATGTCTTTGGACTGTGGGGGAAACCATAGTACCCGGAGGAAACCCACGCGAACGCAGGGAGAACATGCAAACTCCACACAGAAACGCCAACTGAGCCGAGGATCGAACCAGCGACCTTCTTGCTGTGAGGCGAACGTGCTACCCACTGCGCCACTGCGTCACCCTTAAAGATGTTTGGTATATCAATTTACAATTAAGTGACTAAAGTTTTAATCATTATCAAAAGGTTAGGTGAAATAAAATAGCATCAAATTACGGCAGGCGAATGTTAACATTGATTAAGCTTGAACTTGACTTAGCCTGAGTGTTAACCTGCCACGGACCAGGCTAGTGACCAGGCTAGTTTCCCAGCATAAGTTTCCATAGTATACTGAGTTTGAACTATCGTAAATTTGATTTATGAAACCGAATCCGCCATTAATAAACCTGCCGAACCAAAATAAGCCTGGCTTATTCTTTAAGCTTGGTTTATGGAACAGATAAGCAGAGTAAGCCCACCGAAAGTCCTGACAAGGCACAAAGTAACATGATCTAACAGTAACAAACTGACAATGTAACAAAAAACTGCCACAGCTAAAAAAATTAGCCACAGCTGAGTGGCTGATCAGAACAGCTGTGATCAATAAACCACGTGACCATAACAACACTGACATGCCACAACAATGTGCGGGGAGAAAGCAAAACATAAGCATGTGACAATACCACAGACAAAACCAGAAGTGAGCACACACACTTACAACCGTGACAATAGAGGCAATTTAAATGGTAAGATTACATAAAAAATCTAAATTCCGATCTAACAAACCTTCATCTTCTTTTTATTTTTATTTTTTTGCATTTTAAGGATACAAGGATATAATATGTAATATATTTAACATTGCACACCCCTACTATCTTTTATTTGCAGATTGATATGCGTATCAATCATATACTTATCTTGCTCAGTGATATGCCAATTCAACCAAGGGTAAAAAACAAGATCTGGTGATGTTGAGATATGCATATAAATATTTATTACTGACAAAAAGTCACCAAAGACTTGATTTTTTGTTTACTTGTGTGTATAATGAAGGGCATGTGGAAACTTTGACATGATCAGAATCGAAATGAGTTTTTAGCTTTTAGTTTTCAATCCCAAAGACTGATTGTGCATTGAGGCAAAGCGTTTATAGTCTGAAATAATAATAATTTTGTAAGATCTGAAATATTCAATCAGGTTTTCTAACACTCCAGCCAGAACAGACGCGCTTCCTGTCCAGTGTTTGGAATAAAAACAGTCCATTGGCAATAAGTAAACAAGCATCGTTTTTATCATGATTACTCCGCAGGATATCCATCTATGAGAGCAAGTCTCCGCAGGCGCTCTTGATCCCCTGGTGAGGCGTTAAAGGTTTAGAGTCATGCTTCAGTTCCTCCCTAAAATGTCTTAACACTTTAAAAAATCCCTTTACATGCTGTTATCTTTTTTCCACACCATTTATTCGGCTTTACTTTTGTGCATGCTAAATTAGGAACTCAGAATGCCTTGATTTCTTGTTTGTATAGTGTATTTAATACAAAGAGATGCAATGTCAAGGCAAAAACTGACTTTTTTCATGCACCTGTGAATTTTGAGTTTTTTTTTGTGCTTTTTTATGATTTTTTTAATTAAAAAAGTTTAATTAAAAAAGTTAAATGCAAAGAAAACATCCAACTACACTTTTATTGCTTTTTTAATCATACTTTTGAAATGTATGTTGGTGGATTTCAATTGCAAAACATATTTTTAAAGCCAATAAAAAGCCATAAATCTTCACTTTAGCAGCACATGCACACATCTTCATATTTTATGCATATCTGTCATCTGTTTTTTTACTGAAGTATATGTTAATACATTATTTGACTGATTATATAACATTTTATTCTACAAAAAGTTGTAAAAATGTATCTCTTTACTGGCTGTTTGTTGTATATTCAAATTAATGCAAAGAGATTTCCAAAAATCTCCTCTGTATAAGCCTTTAAAAAAAACAAGAATTTTGTATAAGACATCATCCAATGTTCTGATATCTATTCTTAAAAGGTGCACAAATTAATAATCTTGTTTAGGGAAATAATGACAGATTTGCTTGTTTAAACAACACTTTAGCAAGAAAACTTGCTTTGTCTTGTTTCAATACTGGGTTTCAATCAAAGTAAAAGTTTTAATCACACTGTGCTAATGCACATTTTAAAGTATCACACGAGAAAAGAGTGATGTTAAAATTCTGATTCAAAATTGCTTAACTTGGCAAAACAGTTTTACTTTTTTTTTTTTTTTAAACATGTTTATTTAAAGTTTTTAAAAAACTGTACAATGTGCTTTTACAGACATAGTCAAAGGCAAGTTTTACAAAAGTGTGCAAAGAATTGTAGGAATTGTAGTAATCCTTAAAAACAAGCCAGCAGATAGATAGAGGTAATGGAAAGAGAAAAAAAAGGGAAACGTCATACTATATATAAGTATCAATATTGGCAACCAATTAGTAATATAGTCTCTGGAAAGACACACAAAACTAAATATATATTTTCCTCATCACAGCACATTCCTATAATATGGACATGTCATTTGAAAAAAGAACATTAGAACAGAACAAAAGAAAATAAAAACAACAAAATTAACAAACAAAAAACAAAAGACCATTCTCTGAGCCTCCAACAACCCTCCTCTACAAAACAAAAACCTAATTAACACACAAAACTATTTCCCTTACATGTGAGGGCAAGTGATCTATAAAAGGAAACCATATATTTTGAAAAATTTGTATGTTGTCATTAAGCACAGCTGAAAGCCTCTCATGGGGCAAAACTGCAAAAATCTCTCTGTACCATTGTGTCACAGTGGGGGAGTGTTTTTTTATCCATCTAATAAGGATGCACACACAACAAGTACACAATAAGTAGCAATTAACCTTTGGTGTCAAGGGTCAATGACATTGCTTGTGTTTTAGAAGGGAGTCCCAAAAGAAAAAGACCGGGATTTTTTTTTTTTATTTGATCTTAAAAATTGTACTAATTTCATACGCAACAAAGTTCCAGAATCTTGAAATGAGATTGCACTTCCAGAAACAATGAAAGTATGTTCCAAGCTCTGTATGACACTTAACACAAAGAGCTGGTATAGAGGGATCTATTTTATTCAATAATGGTGTTATATGCAGCCTCTGTAAAATCTTATATTGGGTCTCTCTAAGTCGATTACAAATAAAAGTGGATGTAAAACACCTTAAAGCCTCTTGCCAGTCATCATCTATATAAACATTACACAGGTCTTCCTCCCACTTATGGGCCACTGTGTTCACAAGAGTAAAATCTAGAAATAAAATGGACAGCATTTGTTGTGTTAGCAAGAAAGCTTTCCAAACTATTAAGTGCTAGTGTATCTGGTATTTGTTTTTGTTTTGACATAACATAGTGACGAACTTGCAGATATCCAAAGTGATGTTGGTTAGGGAGATCAAATTTTTTTTGTAATTGTTGGAAGGACATTAAAGAGTCATCCTGGAACAAGTCAGATAGAATGTGAATTCCTTTTATGTACCATGTTTTGAAGAGAGGTGAATCTATGCCATGGACAAAGTCCTGATTCAAATAAATTGGTTTTAACATAAACTTTAATGGAGCTCTAAAGTATTTTATTTTTCTTCACTGTCTCTTTATACTTGTGGGGACAAGCAAACAAACTCCAGACAGATAGTGGGGAGCAGGCCCAGGAATCCACACTAGGGCATAGGTCATAGTAAGATCTGAACCATTCCCAAATTAGTCTGGCATGGCAAGCCCAATTGTAATATAAGATATTAGGCAGAGCTTATCCACCCAGCTCTGTTGGCATCTGCAGAGATTTAATCTTTTGTCTAGGTTTTTTGCCATTCCATATAAATCTAGAAAAAGCACTTTCAAGCTGGGCAGAGGCTTTCCTGCTTAACCATAAGGGTGTCATTTGAAGAGGGTATAACAGTCGGGGGAGAATATTCATCTCTATTAAGCTTATTCTACCAAAGAGTGAAAGGGGCAGGGCTTGCCAGCGATTTAAGTCTTTTTTGACCGTTTGAACAATTGTGGCATAATTGAATTTCCATTGTTGATTTAAGTCAGTTGACACTTTATTTCTGAGATAGTCAAATCCAGATTTTGACCATTTAAAAGGAAAATTTACTGTAGATTCAGTATCGAAATTACCTTATGGCAATGCTTCTGATTTATTAAAGTTAATTTTGTAGCCAGAAATTAAACTAAATTCTTCAAATAATGATAGTGTTGTTGGTATAGATGTTTCAGGTGATGATAAAAACAGCAGAATATCATCTGCATAAAGTGCAATTTTATGTTCACAACTCTTCATTGATATACCCTTTATATTTTTATTCTGTCTGATAGCTCCTGCTAGAGGTTCCAGAGCCAATGCAAATAGAAGAGGGCTCAGTGGGCAGCCCTGCCTGGTGCCCCTAGCATGTGGAAAAGGATCTGACCGTAGACCCTTAGTAATAATGCAAGACATGGGGGAGTGATAGATCGTTTGAATCCATTTTAGAAATTCTCCCTTTATACCGAATCTATGCAGAGTTTCAAACAAGTAACTCCACTCAACCATATCAAAAGCTTTCTCTGCATCTAAAGATACAGAGATTGCTTTATAGTTTTGTTGATTGGTGTACTGTATAACATTGATAAGTCTCCTTATATTTGTGATAGAGAAGCGCTTATGTATAAAGCAAGTCTGGTCTGGGTTTGTAAGGTTGGGGTGAACTACCTCGAGTCTCCTGGCCAGCAGCTTAGAAAGTATCTTGGCATCGACACCAATTAAGTTAATAGGTCTATATGAACTACATTCATCAGGTGATTTTTTTTTTTTTAAGAATTAAAGAAATATTTGCTAAATTTAAAGTGGGTGGGAGGTGACCAATTTTAAATGAATTTGCAAACATTTCGGTAAGTATTCCTACTATTTCTTTACCCATTTTTTAATAGAATTCTGGGCAGAAACCATCTGGCCCAGGGGCCTTCCCTCCTTTTAGCAAATTTTTAGAATGGAAAACTTCCTCTTCTGTAGCAGGCCTACAAAGATCCGCTTGCTCTTCTGCTGTGAGAGAGGGGAGTCTAATGTCATTAAGGAAATCGTTTGTCCTTTGCTCTGTTGATTGACATTCTGATAAGTAAAGATTTTGATAATATTCTTTCATAATTTTGTTTATGCATTTGTTTTCAAATCTATGAGTCCCAGAGGTGTCTTTTAAGGATGAAATTACATTAGTTTCTGTCCTTCCCCTAGCTAGACAAGCAAAAAAGACGACCAGGTTTATTACCTGACTCATAGAGTCTATGTCTGGCAAAGAAAAGAGATGTTTCAACCTTCTTAGTTAACAGCTGATCTAGAGCAGAGCGGGCTGTATTAAGTTGTTGGGACAGGCCTCTGGAAGGTGAAAATTTAAAATCTCTTTCCAGAATCTAAATTTTACTTTCAAGTTCCGCTATACTTTGCATTGCTGTTTTCTTTTTGGCTGAGGTGTAAGATATAATTGCACCTCTTAAGTTTGCTTTCGCTGTCTCCCATAAAACTGACGAATTGATTTCTGGAGTTTTGTTAATTTCTATAAAGGTTTTCTACTGCTGTTTGAGAAATTGTGTAAATTCAGGATAGCTCATTAATGAAGGATTAAGCCGCCACTGTCTACTATATGGATCTTTATAAGGTGGACAAACAATCATTGCGATAGGGGATTGGTCAGATAAAGTTCTAATCCCAATAGAACAGTCCTTTGTTCTGTCCAATAACCCCTGCGATATTAAGAATAAATCAATCCGTGAGAAAGATTGATGAGGCTGAGAGTAAAAAGTTTAATTTTTCTCCTTCATATGTGATAATCTCCAAACGTCAAACAGTTCCAGATCCTTGCAAAATTCTAAAAGCCTAACACTTTTCTTTAGTCTGATATCTCTTTGGGGGGATCTATCTATGGATGGGTTAAGAACGCAATTGAAATCCCCTCCAAAGAGTGTTAGAGAACATGAAAAAGAGAAGATGTCAGCCAGTAATTTAGAAAAAAAAATGAGGCTCATATATTGTAGGAGCATAAATACAACCAATCAACACATGTTCCCCATACAGAAAACCTGAAAGAAGTACGTATCGACCTTCATTATCTGTTACTGATTTTTCAAATTTAAAGGAAATATTTTTATGAAGAAGAATGGCAACTCCTCTACTATTAGATTTATAAGAGGAAAAGAAAACTTGGCCAACTCAATTTCTATGCAGTTTCATATGCTCTATATCAGACAGAAGGTTTCTTGTAGCAGGGCAATCTGACATTTCTCTTTTCGAAAAAAAAAAGAGATACGTTTTTGCCTTTTAACAACGTGATTAATGCCTTTTACATTAAGGCTAATCAGTTTTATATCACTCATAAACAAATGTTAATAACATATCAAAACAGGCATAATAAAGAGAAAGTCCTAATGTGAAATGGTTTTGGGTTGTCAGAGCAACACAGAGAACGGTCAATATGATGAACAATAAAAAACACAGAAAAACAAAAACTAACCACCCCACCCTTTTATCAAAATCAAATACAAACATGGTTAGATAAATCCCTCCCACCCACACAACTAACCTTAAATGCAAATGTACGGAGAACGTGAAAAAAGATAGCCACATCACACCGAAGGATGGAGAGTAACTATCATACCTCCCCACTCCCATCGTGCAAATTCTGCGTGTGTGTGTCTGCGCACGCGCACATGCATACACAGACATGCATTCAGACTGACACACAGTCACCCACCCACTCTCTCTCTCTCACACACAGACACACACACACACACACACACACACACACACTACCGTTAAATGTAGATCACATCAACCCAACGCGAGTAAAAAAATGTTGGTGAAAAAGTATTTTACTGAGGAGCGAGAGTCTTTAACATCCGTCTTTTCGTGTGTTTATCCCGTGTAAACAAATGGAACACTGTGCTCCTCTCGGCCGTTCATAAAAATTGTTTGCTAGTCCAGTCCATTGAGAAACGCCTTTGCATCTTGTGCGCAGTGGAAAGAATAGTCTGATCCATTAATGTTGAAATAAAGATTAGCAGGGTAGTGCATAACAAAACAAACTCCTCTTTGGATGAGCTGACCACAGACATCGTTGTATGCCCGTCTCGCCTCTCTGACCTTAACTGACAGGTACTGCGTAATGAAAATGTCGCTGCCATCATAAACGAGACGAGAGGCTAAAATTCTGATCATAAAACGAATGATTTTAATTCAGAGTTTATTTAATTAATGTAATAAAATAAAATTCCAAATATTTAAATCAAAATAAGGAAAACTCAAATAGGTGACGCGGTGCTGCAGTGGGTAGCATGATCGCCTCACTGCAAAAAGGGCACTGTTTCGAGCCTCGGTTGGGTCAGTTGGCATTTCTGTGTGGAGTTTGCATGTTCTTCCTGCGTTCACGTTGGTTTCCTCCGGGTGCTTCGGTTTCCCCCACAAGTACAAAGACATGCGCTATAGGTGAATTGGGTATGCGTCTGCTAAAACTGATCATAGTATATGTGTGTGATTATGTGTGTATGCATGTTTCCCAGTGATATGTTGGAAGGGCATCTGCTGCGTAAAACATGCTGGTTAAGTTGGCGGTTCATTCGGCTGTGGCGACCCCGGATTAATAAAGGGACTAAGCCAAAAAGAAAAGGAATGAATGAAAGCTTAAATAAAACCTAACATAAACATGACAATATACATATATAAAAAATATTTAAAAATTGTAAATAATAATAATAAAAAATTATATATATATATATATATATATATATATATATATATATATATATATATATATATATATATATATATATATATATATATATAAAATGAATATAAAATATTAACCTATAGCATATACTTTTCTGTTGCATTAATCTATTGCATTTCTAATCTTTAGTACTTTTATCGCGGTAATGATAACATTTCAGTATATTGTTCAGCCCTAATGGAAATGCATTTGCCAAATAAATTTTGACTTAGTGAACATTACATCCACATGACTAATCAAATTTCTCCATGTATCTTACTTTATTTACTGTTGATTAGCTGGTCACCAAAACTATAGCCAGCTGCTCGAACGACTTGATGTAAATTCCCCTAATTAGCATTTGTTTAGTTTTTTTCTTTTTGTGAACTGCAAAAAGATTTGTTTAACATTATGATGGAAACCCAGCTAGGGTGACGTTATAATGTTACAACTGTCTGTATGGTTATTTACTTGTCATTTAGCAGACACTTCTTTCCAAAGTGACTTACACTAGTCACTTTATCACTTGTCAATTGTCAAACATTGTACTGAAACACACTTTCCCTCGCTCTGTTTGATTTCAGGTGTTCCTGCCGTCTTTGTTGCAGCATGGGCTGTTGTCAGGGCAACACTGGCGGATGCAAGGTGATTTCATGTGTTTATTCTCACAGACTTGACCTCATGTTCATGAAATGATGATAGATGTCATGTAAAGACTTTGTCTAAACAATTGCAGAGTTAGAAAAAAACAAAAACAAATGTAAATGTGGATGAAAAACTTATTACAGGCTTGACAGTAAAACTAAAAATATACCTTCATTATTTTCTGTTTTCTTTATCATTTAGACTTTGGGTATACAGTGGTGGCAGTATGAAGGCAGGCTTGCCCCAAAGAGTTTTCATGCAATGGAACCTACAGTTGAAGACAAAATGTTTAGCCTTCCTGTGAAATAATTATAAATCAGAGTTATTCTAATGTTTCCCAAGTGATGGTTAACATAGCAAGGACATTTTCACAGTATTCCCTGTTAATTTCTATTTTTTTCTTTCTTTATTTCTTTATTTTTCATATTTATTTAAGTTTGGCTGCAATTAAAAACAACCAAGCTCATTAAAAATTTGCTCAGGACTACGTTTTTGAGAACCGACAATTAATTTATGTACTGGACTACTTTTTTTGCAGTTTTTTTTTTAACAATCCACATGAGGGTGCAGTGTATATTTTAAACCAGTGTTTCTCAACCACGTTCCTGTAGGACCTCCAGGTCTGCACATTTTTCATGTCTCCTTAACCAAAAACACTGAGACTGAAAGGCCTGTAATGTGTGTGACAGACTAAGGAGATATCAGAAACATGCAGTGTCGGTGATCCTCCAGGATCGTGGTTAAGAAACACTGCTTTAGACAGTCTCAAAAACCCTATGGGGCACGTTTTAGAATATTTTATAATATACAAATGTTAATAATATGATTAATATTATATACCAATATATTATATTAAGCCCTTTTTTATGTGCCACAGAATGAATAACTGTTATCCAATGATTATCTAACTAACCCAACATGCCTAGTTAACCTAATTAGCCTAGTTAATCCTTTAAACTACACTTTAAGCAGCATACTAGTATGTTGTGAAACATCTAGTAAAATATTCTGTACTGGCAACGTGGCAAAGACAAAAGAAATTAGTGATTAGAAATTAGAAATTAGGTCAAAACTATTTTAGTTTTTAAAAATGTGATGAAAAAAAATCTGTTAAACAGCACTTAGAGCAAGACAAAAAAACAAAAAAGACAATTTCACAGGAGGGCTAAAGTTGTCTCCAACTGTACCCTATCATATAGTACAAAAAATTATACACATGCATTGCAAAATTCACAAAGCAATAAGTATTTTGATGGGCGTCATAGTTTTGCAGTGGGTAGCATGTTCGCCTCACAGCAAGAAGGTCGCTGATTCGAGCCTTGGCAGGGTCAGTTGTCGTTTCTGTATGGAGTTTGCATGTACTTCCCGTGTTCACATGGGTTTCCTTCAGGTGATCCAGTTTCCCCCACAAGTCCAAAGACATGCGGTATAGGGGAATTGCGTAAGCTAAATTCTCTATAGTGTATGAGTGTGTATGGGTCCCAGTGATGGGTTGCAGCTGAAAGGCCATCCGCTGCATAAAACATATGCTGGATAAGTTGGCGGTTCATTCTGCTGTGGTGACCCCAGGTTAATGAAGTATTTTGCTTCTGACTTTAACTATGCTTGAGTACATAGGGTTCTTTGTGTGAATCATTATTGAGACTAATCCACGTTCATACATCTAAGACCTTTTCAGAGTATTTGTTTTAAACAATTTGCATTTAATATTGTTATTGCAGAATTTCTAGTTTACAGGTTTCATTCTATAATACATAAAAGTGGATCAAACATCTGACAGGATCAAAACAATACTCTAACTGAATTATAATAAGATTTTAATATTTCATTGCTTTTTTTCTTATATTTGATTAGCAGCCATTCCCCTGTGCATTCCTTATAATGTTTCCTTCCAATGTAACAAATGGCAACAGTTAAAACATGGAACACATGCAAAGGCTTTAGATCCTCCAACTTCAAACGCACAAAATGCTAATAAAATCTACATCCAAATAACAGCAATATATTTGAAGAACTTGAAATTTCTTAGTCTGGGCATTACTTTTTAAACTACTGTTAATTATTGTTTACTTATTTTCAACCAGAAGTGCCACCATTTGAAATAAGCAGCCCTTATTGTGGCAAAGTAGATTAAAATGTTAAGGAAATGTTTTTAAACATAGGAAAGAAATACTTGAAGAGACATTTCACCCCAAAATCTTAATTCTGCAAGCCTGTAACCACTAACTTCCATTGTTATATTTTAACGACTATTGAAGTCAATGGTAAAGTTTTCTAATATATATATTTTTTTCAATTGTTGTGTTCTCAACCATGCTTGGTAGAAGTAAAGTATGAGTAAATTATGATTTTTTTTTTTTTTGGTGCACTTTAAATCTGTTCATCTGGCAGGAAATAATATTTAGTCTATAGTCTAATATTTAGCTTATATTAATCTAAGCTAATAAAAACACATTCCAAATCCAGCCACATTGATGCAGTCACATATTGTTTTATTGTTTCAAGTTCAGCAAAACTGTAATGCATTGATGTGACAATCCTGAGCACATTTGCTAGTTAGCGAACTCATTGAGAACTCTGTGTTTTTCTTGGCTCTGTAAATGTTTGCTTTCTTATGTTGAAACATCACTGTTGTTTTATCAGCAGATCATCTAAATGAAGTTGTGTTTTTTGGTGTCAGATTGATGTAGGACCGTGCCCGAGGCACTATCTTTTGCTTGTTTTATTTTCAAACACTTGCTGAATTTCATTGTCTTTCTCCCCTTGAGAGCACAATCTGTATTCTTGCAGCTTACAGGCTGTTAGTGATGCTACAAAAGCAACAACCTGCCGCTTCTCTGGGGAGAACATGCTTTGTCAACATAAGGCTTTGTTTTAGATGTAGTGTTTCTTTTTTTAACTGCTGGTGCTATAAGGTGGCCTAGTTTAGTTCGTCACAGCTCATAGCTTTATCTTTTTTAAAAGTCACACTAAGCATTTAATGTTGTTTAATGATGAAATTATGAAACATCTGATGATATTATTTTTAATGGGTACATTTAAAACATTTAGTATACTTTTTAATTCAATTTTTTAATTTATTGTGATGTTACTGGTAAAAAGCAATCAAATGTTCGTTAACTTTATGAATAAATAAGAAATGTTTATTTTATGTGTATTTACATATTTTCAAAGTTAAAAATAGTCAAATTAAAATTAAGTAAAATAAGTAAAAGTAAAATTAGTTAATTAATAGATAAAATAGATAAAGACAAAAGAACTGCCTAATACGGATAAATACGTAATATTAATACATATATTTATTATAAGTACATAAACATAGATTAACAAATACACAAGTATTGTTTTCTTAAGAAATTTTAGATTTTTTTAAATGTCTAACCACACTAATATATATATATATATATATATATATATATATATATATATATATATATATATATAAACAAATGGATATTTATATATATGTATATATTTACATATATTTATATATATGTTTTACCCAATGTTTAACCCACAACCTGGAGGACACAGACATGCACACAAACACTACAGCCAATTTAGCGTATCTGGCTTAAAATGATTAATTAACGTCTGGCAAACGTTCTGCTCTTCCAGTTTCCTGCAGTTGTTGGTATCTTTATAAAAAAATAATCATGTTAGATATGAGCAGAAAAAGTTTATTTGTCACATTATCTTTGTTAATACTTATCTGTTCATGAATGTATGATCGGCACACACAGGACAAGATTTGACAGATCTGACAAGGCAAACAGGATAGCTTAAAAACACTTCAAAGATAAACAGGTTAACAAGAAAACCTGAGCACCATAAACCAGCAGAAAAATTAGTAAGCCCATGGAAAAATGCTTTCAACCCTATACATCCAAGCATACAAACATACATACATACATATGTACATACATACATACATACTCACATACATACATACATATATACATACATACAAACAAACACTATCGGTCAGTTTTTTTATATTTTTTAATTAAATGATTCTGCTCGTGAAGGTGGCATTTATTTAATATAAAAAATGGTTTAATTATTAAATATTTATATCGTTTTTAAATAATTGTTTTCTTGTTTCAATTGAAATTATTACTGCAGTCATTATTGCTTTTATTACTATTACATTAATAATATAATAATAATAATAATAATTAATATTAGAGTGATTTCTGAAGAATCGTGGGACTCTGAAGACTGGAGTAATAAAGCTGAAAATCCATCATTACAGTCACTGGAATAAATTCTTAAATGAAATGATAAACTACTTTTGAACAGCTATTTTATAGTTCAATTACATTTCACAATTTTGTTGTACTGTATTTTTGATGAAATAAATGCAGCCTTGGTGAGCAGGATGAGCCTATTTTAAAACATTTAAAAATCCAACTGACCACAAACTTTTTATTGATACATGTGTTTATACATACATACATACATACATACATACATACATACATACATACATACATACAGACAGACAGACAGACATACATACATACATACATACATAATGATTTGTTCTTTTATTTAAATTTTTTATTATTATTTTGAAGTAAAAATTATTTGGAAGTTTTCGACACCACATGAAGCAACTTTTGTTTGCTTTAATGATAACCCATTCACAAAGTGAAGTTTTACAAACTAATTTCGAGAGGAGCATGTGATATGAATGACTGCAGCTGGCTACCCATCTACATTCATTAGTAAGCCAATCAGATTAATCCAAACTCACTATAAGTAGCCTAGCTAGAACTAATCCCTTATCTTCATTTTCCAAAAAAGCCCCCCATCCACCCCTCCTCCTCCTTTCCTCCTTTACCACAGGGGAGCTCTCGAGACCCACCTGATCTCGTACTCCCCTCACATGCTCTATGGACCTGGCGGGAGCCCTGGGCATAACTATCTCCGAGCTCAGGGTTTTCTCCCAGGACAACATGCCAAACCTGCTAACAGTTGTCAAACAATATCTTAGTGTGAACTCTTAAAAGGTCATTTGTCAAAAAATAAAAAGGCCTAATCGATTTCAACAGAGGAAAGACAATTTGTCATGTTAAATTAAATTAATTTACAGCAGCTTTGTTTGGGGAAATGAACTCTGTCCATTTGAAGAAAACAACATGCTATTGTAAGGATGATCTTCATCTAATATACAGTATGTTCTATATTTTATGTTTATTCAGCAACTTTCCTCTCATTTTTTTTATTTTAAACCAATTAGAGTTGTGGAGTTCTGAAGCTATTATTTTTCTTTTAGTAATTGGTTCGGAGGAATCAGAGTGCTGATGCTTTTTCTCGTTTCAGCATTGTTTCAGAGCAGAGTTTCTCTTTAAATTGAACAAGAAATTGAAACCTCACTCCAATCACACGCTGTGCTTTAGTGCTTTTCCACGCTTTCATTTGTAGCTGCTTTCACTGGCTGTGTAAAATAAAAGTCCTTTTCACATGGAACACTGTTTGACTGATCAAATTATTTACTAGCTAACTGTTGGACAATCTATAATTGCATCCGAGCTATAAAAATATGCAAAGCTCAGTCTTTGCTTGTCACATGCGCATAATAGAAGTTTAAATTATTAATGAGCAAAAGCTTGTTACAAGTACTCTCAGTAAGCTCATCTAAAATACCGTAAATGCTGATCGTGTTTAAAATACAAAATGTGAATAATAATAGACTTTTAAGGACGAACAAGCATTTTAAAGATTTATATTTAATTTTAATTAAGTTCCTCGTTATTCTTTGTATAAATTCAAAAATAGCCAGCTTAAATTATCTTTTTTCCACTGGAGTGAAATATAAATGAAACATTAGTTTAAGGAAGGTGGGTAGTGAGACCGCAGAGCTGTCAAACGTCCTGACATTTGTGATTTGTAAGTGATGCTGAGTTAATGGCTCTGAAAGACCAGAAGATGTTCCCTTCGGTAATGTGAAAAAGATTACAGGTGTTCTTGAGCCATTTTGATCTGCATTCCTGTTGGAAAGCGGTAGACTGACAATACTGAGGTCATGAAAGAATGTGCATACTGATTAAACATATACCCTGCATGCCAATGAGCACGTTTACTACATAGCTCTTTGGTATTCCATATACTGTATGGTATAGCTTGCAAACCAAATGTTGTCTACATATACATCTGAATATTTATATATTCAGTATTTATAAGTGGCAAATATTACCAAAACTAGTAACAACGTTACAATATTTATAAGTAGCAAATGTAGAGAATAGATTGAAAGTGTTTAATGCAAAAAGTAAAAATAACTTTTATTTTAGCAAATAAATAATATATGTACAGTATTAAGCACACTTTTTTTCAGGTAGTTCTCAAGTGCTGTTTAATGGAGAGAACATTTTTTCAACACATTTTTTAAACTTGATAACTAATTTCTGTTAACTAATTTTAGTAATTGATAATTGATAATACATAATATTTAGTTTTTTTTTTTTTCCAGGATATTAGTATTCAGCTTAAAGTGCAATTTAAAGGCTTAACTAGGTTAGTCAGGTTAATTTGGCAAGTTATTGGACAACAGTAGGTTGTTCTGTAGCCAATCATAAAGAAAATCTAATAATTTTGAGCTTAAAAATTGCTTTTAAAAATTAACAACTGCTTTTATTTTAGCCAAATTAAATAAGACTTTCTCTATGAGAAAAAATACAATTAAAAATATTGTGAACATTTTTCAACATCACTAGGGAAATATTAGAGAAAGAATTACAATTCCACCTTCAGGGCTAATGATTTCTTTCAGCTTATGGAGAGCTGATGTTATGAACTGATGCCCTCAGACATGTGTTAAAACGAATTGTTAGAGATAGATCTCTAAAAGTATAGATTTTGTTTAATATTCTGGTGTTGGCATGTTAATGGTCAAAGTGAAACGGGTCATTTAACACAGTAATTGGGAAACTTAATGAATATTAAACCATCGTTTCAGCAGCTGCTCAGAAATCGTTCGAGGTTACAGAAGTAACCCTTCGTTCCCCGAGGAGGGGAACGGAAGTGCCATGAATGGGAGGATTCGGATCAGAAGCCGCTTATCTGGAGAGTATTGAACGGGCCAATGAATGAAATTAATTGGCAGCGTAAGCTTGCGCAGGTGTGCGACATCTGCAATTATCTCAGCATATAAGCACACCTGAAGCCAGCAGACGCCATCCTTTTAAGCTGAAGAGACTTTCAAACAGCTAAGGGACAGTCATTATGGCGACGGAATATGGCACTTCCGTTCCCCTCCTCGGGGAACGAAGGGTTACTTCTGTAACCTCGAACGTTCCCCTTCGGTTGGGGAACTTCAGTGCCATGAATGGGAGAATATGGAAAGCGCCATAATGACTGCACCTTACCAACACCCCCGATGAGGAGATAGTCAAGCAAGCGTGACGCACCCACATCATGGGGGGCGCGGTCCTCCAACGTGTCCCTGGCCCTAATTTATCCTACTTCAACAGAAGTTTTACGGATTTAGATATATTTTTTGGGAAGTCGTGAGCATCTAGATAATTCTAGGAAATACGACAGTACGTTGGGAAGCGTGCAATCCCGATAGGGAGGACGCTGCGGAGGCCATCCGTTACCCAAGGGGGGGATAGATGGCAGAATTTACCTATGGACTAGCCCTAAAAAGGGGGAGTACGCATAGCAAAAGAGTGGTTAGCGGAGAGGGAAGACACGGGTCCACCCAGGGGGGGGGACTTAACCGTGGCGGAATAAGCATATGGGATCGCCTAGTGGGGATCACGCATAGCAGGCACCTATACCCAAAACGCGGGCTGACCAGCGGGCAGACCTACAACGTAGTGGGCCAGCAAGTGACTCCTCCGCTGAGTCAGTGCTGGGGGCCACGGAGGAATCTGCAGGGCTCACCTGACGGGGAACTTTACTGACAGATAAAAAAGGCGCACGTACCTCCGTGTTAGGGAGAATGGCGCCGCAAGCGTGTATCAACACCCTACCGAGTTGTCTCCTCAATCACCAAAGAGTTACCTAATACCCTTGAGGAAACCGGCTCCACTCGCAGATTGTAAAACCTTGCAAATGTGTTGGGTGTCGCCCAGCCCGCAGCTCTACAGATGTCTGTTAGAGAGGCGCCGCGTGCACGCGCCCAAGAGGATGCAACGCTCCGAGTGGAGTGTGCACGAACTCCCGGGGGACACGGCTGACCTCGACTCGAATAAGCGAGTGAAATGGCATCCACAATCCAGTGGGATAATCTTTGTTTTGATACGGCACTTCCCTGCTGCCGACCGCCATAACAGACAAAGAGCTGCTCAGATGATCTAAAATTCTGAGTACGGTCCACATAAATGCGCAGAGCGCGAACTGGACAAATTAAAGAAAGGGCTGGGTCTGCCTCCTCCGGGGGCAGCGCTTGCAGGTTCACTACCTGATCTCTAAAGGGGGTGGTAGGAACCTTGGGCACATAACCGGGGCGGGGTCTCAGGATGACGTGAGAGTAATCCGGCCCGAATTCCAGGCACGAGTCACTGACCGAAAATGCCTCCAGGTCCCCGACCCTCTTGATGGAGGCCAACGCAACCAGCAGAGCTGTCTTCAGGGACAGAAATCTTAGAGATACTGATTCGAGTGGCTCAAAGGGATCGGATCGCAGACTCGTGAGAACGAGGGCGAGATCCCAAGAGGGCATGAGAGGGGGGCGAGATGGATTAATTCGCCTAGCACCCCTAAGGAACTGGATGACCAGGTTATGCTTTCCCACGGTGCCGCCAGCTACCGCGCTATGATAAGCGGAGATGGCGGCCACGTAAACCTTGAGAGTGGAGGGCGACAGCCTGCTGTCCAACTTCTCTTGAAGGAAAGAGAGCACAACACTAATCTGGCAATTTCGGGGGTCTTCTCTGCGAGAGACGCACCATTCAGAGAATAGACTCCACTTCAGGGCGTAGGCGCGCCTCGTGGAGGGGGCTCTAGCCTGAGTGATGGTATTAACCACCGCAGTCGGTAGGTTACCTAAGTCTTCCTCGCGTCTAGGGACCACACGTGGAGGTTCCAAAGATCTGGGCGAGGGTGCCAGATGGTGCCCTGTCCCTGAGAGAGTAGGTCCTCTCTCAAAGGGATCCGCCAGGGGAGGGCCGTCGCGAGGAGTGAGAGCTCTGATATCCAGGTCCGGTTGGGCCAAAGGGGCGCAACTAGCAGAACCTGTTCCTCGTCCTCCCTGACCTTGCACAGAAACTGCGCGAGCAGGCTCACTGGGGGAAACGCATACTTGCGCATGCCCCGAGGCCAGCTGTGGGCCAGTGCATCCGTGCCGAGAGAGCCCTCGGTCAGGGAAAAAAACAACTGGCAGTGAGCGTTCTCGGGGGAAGCAAACAGATCGATCTGGGCCTCCCCGAATCGCGCCCATATCAGCTGAACAGACTCGGGGTGGAGTCTCCATTCTCCAGGGCGTAACAGCTGTCGTGAGAGCGCATCGGCTGCACGATTGAGCGTGCCTGGGACGTGAATGGCGCGCAGCGATTTCAGCCGCGGGTGACTCCAGAGGAGCAGACGGCGGGCGAGCTGAGACATGCGGCGAGAGCGCATACCCCCCATGCGGTTGATATACGCCGCCGCCGCCATACTGTCCGTCCTGACCAGCACGTGTTGCCGCTCCAGCACCGGTAAAAAGCGGTGGAGAGCGAGGAACACTGCCAACAGCTCTAGGCGATTGATATGCCAATGCAGCTGGGCACCCTTCCAGAGGCCCGCAGCCGCATGCCCGCGACACACGGCCCCCCAACCCGTGTTGGAAGCGTCTGTTGAAACAACAACATGGCTGGACGCCTGTCCTAGAGGCACACCGGCCTGTAGGAACGAGGGGTCGTTCCAAGGGCTGAGGGCGCGGCGACACAGCGCAGTAACCAAGACCCGGTGTGTGCCCGCGTGCCATGCGCGTCTGGGGACCCGATCGTGAAGCCAGTGCTGAAGTGGTCTCATATGGAGCAACCCGAGCGGCGTGACGGCGGCTGCGGATGCCATATGCCCCAGGAGCCTCTGAAAGAACTTCAGTGGGACCACTAGTTTGCTGTCGAGCTCCCTCAGACAGTTCAGCAACAGGCGAGCGCGTTCCTCGGAGAGGTGCGCTACCATGGTGATCGAGTCCAGCTCCATCCCGAGAAAAGAAATCCTCTGCACGGGGGCGAGTTTGCTCTTTTCTCGGTTGACCTGAAGCCCCAGTAGGCGGAGATGCCGAAGCACCTTGTCCCTGTGCATAATCAATTGCTCCCGCGAGTGGGCTAAAATCAGCCAGTCGTCGAGATAATTGAGTATGCGAATGCCCGCGAGCCGAAGGGGCGCTAGGGCACCCTCCGCGAGTTTGGTGAAGACCCGCGGAGACAGAGAGAGCCCGAAGGGGAGGACCTTGTACTGCCACGCTCGACCCTCGAACGCAAACCGCAGAAATTGGCGGTGGCGTGGAAGAATGGAGACATGGAAATACGCGTCCTTCAGGTCTATGGCTGCAAACCAATCCCGAGGACGAACGCATTGGAGAATGCGCCTCTGCGTGAGCATTCTGAACGGCAGCTTGTGCAGACAGCGGTTCAAAACGCGCAGATCTAGGATTGGCCGTGACCCACCGCTCTTTTTGGGTACGATGAAGTATGGGCTGTAAAACCCACTCTCCATCTCGGCTGGAGGAACCGGCTCGATTGCACCCTTCGCCAGGAGGGCAGCAATCTCCTCTCGCAAGACAGGGGCGGACAGGGGGTTGACCCTGGAGAAATACACGCCCGTAAACTTGGGGGGCCGTTTCGCGAACTGAATCGCGTAACCGAGTCTGATTGTGCG
Source organism: Danio rerio (assembly GCF_052040795.2). Classification (NCBI taxonomy): domain Eukaryota; kingdom Metazoa; phylum Chordata; class Actinopteri; order Cypriniformes; family Danionidae; genus Danio; species Danio rerio. Next base: position 31,016,356 of record NC_141029.1, on the reverse strand, counting down.
TATGAGCCACCGCGAGGGGCTGGCCCGCGCTAACCAGGCAGGCAGAGCCCTCGCTAATGGAGTTATCGCTACAATCGCTGACGTACCAGCGGTGGGGCAGCGCGGAGTGGGTGTGCTGATCCGGGAAGCACGAGGGTCCCGCGGAAGAGCTGGAGGAGAGCGATTCGCTCTGGCTCCGCACCCTGACTCCGGAGAGGGGGCTGGAGGGCTGAGGAAAGGGAGACCGTCCCCCCAGCGCTCGTGAGCCACTGGCGAAGCACGTAGAGTCTGCGAGCCGGAAGGCAGCGCGTCCCGGACTGGCAGAACTCGTGCAGTCACATCCGGGGAAGGGAAAAAGTGCTCTTTTACTGATGTTTTGGTGGCACTGAAAAGTACCGTTGTTATCGGGGCCCCGCCCTCCAGCGGGGAAAGAGCAAGTTTCCTCTTCTCCGGATGGCCTGTCTCAGGGACGCTTCGCGGTCCGTTTACCGGACTTAACGGCGCCCTGGGCAGGAGGGGCTGCCTGCTTTCGAGGTGAACGCCGCGCCCGCTTGGCCGGAGGCGCAGGCGGGGGCGGGGCAGCACTCGTTGGTGGGCGCCCTCGGCGAGGAACAGCGGAGGTGGATGGCTCGGCGGGCGGAGCGGGCTTACGGCCACGCCGATAGATGACATTGCCCATCGCATCCGACTGCTCTTTCACCGCCTTGAATTCCTGGGTGAATTCACCGACGGTGTCACCGAACAGGCCAGCCTGGGATATGGGCGAGTCAAGAAAGCGAACTTTGTCAACGTCGCGCATATCGGCCAGGTTTAGCCAGAGGTGGCGTTCCTGAACCACAAGTGTGGACATCGTCCTCCCCAGCGCACACGCGGCGGACTTAGTAGTCCGAAGAGCATAGTCGGTCGCGGTGCGCAGCTCATGTAATAAGCTTGGGTTGGACCCGCCCTCGTGCAGCTCGGCCAGCGCCTGCGCTTGGTAGCGCTGGTAGGTGGCCATCGCGTGCAAAGCAGAAGCAGCCTGGCCCGCAGCCTTATAAGCTCTGGCTCCGAGGGAGGCAGACAACCTACAGGCTTTGGACGGGAGGCGGGGCAAACCCCGCCACGTAGAGGCGCCGCGCGGACAAAGATTGACCGCGATAGCGCGCTCCACTGACGGGATCGCCTCATACCCCCTGGCAGCTCCGCCGTCAAGGGCGGTGAGGGCGGAGGCACTCGCAGCACGGGCAGAGAAAGGTGCCCTCCAGGACTGCGTGAGCCTACTGTGCACTTCCGGGAAGAAGGGGACGAGAGGCTTCGAAGGCTTCGCCTTCTGGTCCTCTACGTAGCACCCATCTAGTCGGTCCGGCCGCGGAGCTGGGGGATAAACCATCTCCAACCCCACGGCCGAAGCAGCCCGGGAAAGCACGGCTAACATGTCCGCTTCAGGATCCGATTTGACAGCGCTCACCTGCCCGGAGGGGGCGAGCGGGTCCGGATCTTCGTCGGACAGTGAAAGCCCACCCTCCGATGCCGCGGAGGACATCTGATCTCCGGTGTCAGCGAGTGTGAGAGCTACCATCTGGTTAGACGGATCACTCTCACCACCCGAAGCTTGGATGGAGCGCCGTGAGGAGCGAGAGGTCCGCGAGCCCGTGGGCGGCGGATTAGCTCCCGCTGAAACCCTCAGATCTGCCCGAGCGCCCGCTGCTTTTTTAGAGCAGGAGGCAACTGGGGTGGCTCGCTCTCTTGCGAAAGTTAGCCGCGATCTTAGCTGTGCAACGGTCATGGCATCGCAATGACGACATGAACCGCCCGCGAGCACCGCATTAACATGCTGGACCCCCAAACATGCAATGCAGTGATCGTGTCCATCATCCGGAGACAGGAAACCCCCGCATCCAGAAACGCACAGTCGGAGCGCCATCCTGAAAAGGACGTGCTGCACGACTGTGTTGCTCTTTTAGGAAAGTTGCAACTATACGCACCGCTCTGGAGGACCGGACCCAAAGAACCGCAGGCAAGGGAGTAACCCAGCTCGACCGTCTGCCACCGCGAAGACCCACTCTGGACCGGGAGACACACTCGTTCGCTCTGAAGTGCTGATCAGCAAGAGGAACCCTCATCGACTCACTCAGAAAGGTTCTGAAGCGAAAAGGATGGCGTCTGCTGGCTTCAGGTGTGCTTATATGCTGAGATAATTGCAGATGTCGCACACCTGCGCAAGCTTACGCTGCCAATTAATTTCATTCATTGGCCCGTTCAATACTCTCCAGATAAGCGGCTTCTGATCCGAATCCTCCCATTCATGGCACTGAAGTTCCCCAACCGAAGGGGAACTATCAGTATAGAGCAGATCTGTGCACTGGCTCTTAACTTCTTCTTCAACTTTTATTTAATTAGCACCGTAACATTTACAATATCTCCACACACACAAATTAAATAATTATGGTAAACACACATAAAATAATCAATTTTATAGCTTCAGTTCACAAAATAGCACGTATGTTTTTCTAAATTTTACAATTTTGTCCCAAGCAACTTACAGTTGAGGAGGCATATAGTAATTTTAGGGCATTTAGCGATTATAAACAGAAGCTCCGAAATAGTTCTAATGAATTTTTTTTGTGGTGTATTAAATTTCTCAAATGCCACTGTTAATAATATGACTCATAATGCCAACTACCAAATAGTGCACATAGAAAAGAGAGTAGAGATTTTAAATTTATTTAATTTTATTTTTAGGTTTTTTTTTCACATATTATAACCTGTATTTACTCATTTTTTACTTACAGATAACCTGATTACCTGACAACTTCTAAAACTTTCATTCATTCATTTATTTTCTTTTCGGCTCAGTACCTTTATTAATCTGGGGTCGCCACAGGGGAATGAACCGCCAACTTATCCATCACGTTTTTACGCAGCCCATGCCCTTCCAGCCGCAACCCATCTCATCTTCAAATAAGCTATTTTTCCAGAGTATCTGCTCAAATGAAGCTTAATAGGCCCACATTAGAGCAAATCATCTACTGTTGAGTTTAACAACACAGGATTTAGGATTCAAAGGGGTCCACTGGGATCTTTGAGGTAATGTTTTTCACATGCTTTAATTTTGTTGAACCCAGCATTTTTTACAGTGTAGACTGTTAAAATTGCTGGGTTCCACACAATCAATTTGAATTAAGTTGGCTTTTATTATTTATTCACAAATTTAAGTTGACTGAACATAAAACAATTAATTTGTCACAAAAACACATAAGAATTGTGTTGTTTTAGCTCATTTTAAAAAAAGTAGCACACAGCAAATGTCATTTTTTTCACCACAGCGGAATCAACCACCAACTTATCCAGCAAGTTTTTACACAGCGGATGCCCTTCCAGCCGCAACCCATCTCTGGGAAACTTCCACACACACATTCACACACACACTCATACACAACGGACAATTTAGCCTACCCAATTTACCTGTACCGCATGTCTTTGGACTGTGGGGGAAACCGGAGCACCTAGAGGAAACCCACGCGAACACAGGGAGAACATGCAAACTCCACACAGAAACGCCAACTGAGCCGAGGCTCGAACCAGTGACCTTCTTGCTGTGAGGCGACAGCACTACCTAATGCGTCACTGCTTCGCCACTGAGTTATTTTGCATTTTGTTTTTACTCGATTTTAAATCATGCTCCAAAATCAAAGCTGTTTATAATAATAAACTGTTATGACCTACACTGTAAAAAGCATATTGCTGCCTTCAATTTTTTTTTGTAGTTTGATCAAAAAACCTTCTAGTCATCTCAACTTACATAAATCAAACTGATTAAAAATATTAGGTTAAACTTTATATAACTTAAAAAATTTAGTTGAAAATATTTGTTGTCTTGACATTTTGTCATTACACTTTTTACAGCGTAGGGGTTTAACCATAACTGAAATGGGTTGGCTATTATGTGAGTGAAAAATTATAAATGGAATTGAAACAAATGAATGAAGGATGTGTTGAACCAGAGAGATATAGCAATTGTGAAAGTATTCATTTTTTTTTTTGGGGAATCTCTCCAGGTACTGTCAAAATAATAAACTAAACACATATTTTGTTAAATAACTAAATTGTTTTAAATACAAACAAAAGAAGATGAAACCCAATTTAATGTTTAGCTGATTTGTACTATACATTTTAAAATTGCAGGCTTCCACACAATTCATTCATGTTGTCCCAACTCAAATCTATTAAGTTAACTTAAATCAAAGTGGATTGATCATTAAAAAAAATTAAGTTATCCCAAAAAATCCCAAGAATGTATTGTTTTTGTTCATTTTAAATAAGTCATTTGAACAAGCAGCAATAATCATTTTAAATGTATAAGCTCACTTTACCAACTACACTTTAAAAAATCCTGGTTGCCTTAAATTTTTAAGCTGAATCAAATAAACCTTATGAGTTCATTGAACTTATATTATGTAAAACTGCTTGCATAAGTTATAAAATTAAGTTAACACATGATTAGCTTAGTTAAGTTACAATAAACTAAAAACATATGCTGTCATGACTAATTATTCATATAATGGGTTATTAATCATTCATATATAGGGCTTTTAATGTTTATTTTTTAATAAAGAAAAGAGGCTTTTCCAGAGATGGGTTGCAGCTGGAAGGGCATCCGCTGCGTAAAACATATGCAGGATAAGTTGGCGGTTCATTCCGCTTTGGTGACCCCAGATCAATCAAGGGACTAAGCTGAGAAGAAAATGTAATGAATGAATAAAGAAAAGAAGGAGAAAATAGGAAAATGAATTTCCCATCCCCCACATGCACTGCCACTCCACCAAAATAAACGGAGATCAAATTTGAAAGAATGTTTGTTCGTTATTTACAAACCTCTTTTTCAAATTCTATGATTAAGAGATCATTTTACAACAAAAACTTAAAAGCCTAAGTTTCTGTAGCCTGCTGTTTACAGAAAAGACATTTCCACAGCTATTGAAAAGCTTGATCGCCCTTTGACTTCTTCCTAGACCAAGAAACTGTCAACAATGTTTGAATCGTAGATCTCTGCTCCCTTTATAGCTGAGCACACTAAAATGTTAGAAATATGTTATGAAACAATATGAATATCATATAATTGTTTCTAAACTTAACCAGCAGCCAGTGGAAAGGCAATACACTGTAGTAATGTGATGCTTTAAAAAAAACAAGCCTTTGTACAGCAATCTCTACAAGCTGCAGACAAGATAATTACCGCTGTCAGATCTCAACACAGAGGGAGTTGCAATAGTCCAGTTACAGGGTATTTAAAGCATGAACAAGTATCTCCAAATCTTTTAGGAAGGGTTTTAACCTCCAACTTGTTCTAAGCCGAAAACAAATGCTTTTTGCAACAGATTATATTGTTCCTTGACAAAAGGCAATAGGTAGTTAAGATAACAAGATGCTGTCTTTTTGCTATTTCTAAACTTCTCTGTAAATTTTGCTCAACAAAATATCATCATCTAAAGTGAAGCTGTGTAACTAGCTTGTTACTGTTGTTAATAATGATATACAATAAAATTCATAGGATGAGTCAGTCACTGGTTTTCATGTGATTATTACATTTCTGCAGTTGAACACTACTATTGGAACTATTAAACCTGTTCAGCCTGACATTTAAATCTAATTAATAATTAAATTTGTTTTTGTATTTTATTATTATAATTATTCTTCATGTTATGTATATTATATATACTCCAATATATATATATATATATATTATTATTATGGGGATGTTCAAAACAATTAATTAATAAATTAACCAATTTTCTTGTACAACTAAAATTAACAGATGCAAACAAGCAAATTCTCTGAAAATGTTGTTAAATAATTGATTTTTAATGTCAAATAAATGATCTTTAAGATTGGTTAGTACACTTATCGACCACTTTATTAGGTACACCTTACTAGCACTGTGTTGGACCCCTTTTGCCTTAATTCCTCGTGGCGTAGATTCAACAAGGTACTGGAAATATTCCTTCGAGATTTTGGTCCATACTGACATAATAGCATCATGAAGTTGCTGCAGATTTGTCAGCTGCACATCCATGATGTGAATTTGCCATTCCACCACTTCCCAAAGGTGCTCTATTGGATTGAGATCTGGTAACTGTGGAGGCCATTTGAGTACAGTGAACTCATTGTTATGTTCAAAAAACCAGTCATGATTTGTGCTTTATCCTGCTGGTAGTAGCCATCAGAACATGGGTACACTGTGGTCATAAAGGGATGTGGCGTTGACACAATGCTCAATTGGTACTTATGGGCCTGAAGTGTCCCAAGAAAATATTCGCCACACCATTACACCACCACCAGCAGCCTGAACACTTGATACAAGGAAGGAAGGATCCATGCCTTCATGTTTTGACCCTACCACCGAATTTGCTGCAGAAATCGAAACTCATCAGACTAGGCAATGGTTTTTTACCCTTCTTCTGCCAAAATCTGGTGAGCCTGTGTGAATTGTAACCTCAGTTTTACTTTTCTTAGCCGACAGGAGTGGCAACTGGATATTTTCTCTTTTTCAGACCATCTATGTAAACTTTAGAGATGTTTGTGCCTGAAAATCCCAGTAGATCAGCAGTTGCTGAAATACTCAGACCAGCCCGTCTGGCATCAATAACCATGGCAAAATTAAATTCACTTAAATCACCTTTCTTCCCTATTCTGATGCTCAGTTTGAACTGCAGAACTCTTGATAAATTCTACATGCCTAAATGCGTTGAGTTGCTGCCATGTGATTGGCTGATTAGAAATTTGTATTGACGAGCAGAAAGACAGGTGTCCCTAAAGTGGCCGTCGAGCAAGTGTATTTATTCATTCATTTAAATATATATATATAAATATATAAATAAATAAATAAATATATATATATATATATATATATATATATATATATATATATATATATATATATATATATATATATATATATATATATATATATATATTTTTTTTTTTTTTTTTTTTTGCCTTAGTCCCTTTATTATTCAGGGATCGCCTCAGCGGAATTAACCATTAACCCATCCAGCATGTTTTACACAGCATATGTTTATATATATATATATATATATATATATATATATATATATATATATATATATATATATATATATATATATATATATATATATATATATAATATATATATATATATATTTTTTTTTTTTTTTTTTTTTTAATACATATATAAATTCATTTTCACTTGTTGAAATGACATGAGCAAGTTTCTGTATTTTCACTGTAGCATACTGCCTCTCATAACATTGCATAACAGCCAAAATAAATCATATATGAAGATTCTGTTTACCAGGTTTATTCACACTCAACTGGTTAGAATTGTCAGATTATTTCTGGTGGTGGGTGGCATCGCTCATCTATGTGCAAATATGGTTCTTCAGTGTTCCCCTCTTGATGTCTTTCCGCTGTGAAGCTTGTTTTATTTACTATTGTTATATAAAAGCCAGTGACTCATTCTCATTTTAATGAGTCCTTGTTAGATTGCATATACTATATAAGAAACAACAGGACTCCTTCCTTGAGTCCTTTGTAGAATGGACTATCACACGACACACTTCCCCAATCTCTCATATAAATCAAGACCTTCCAGGCAAAACTGTTTTTTTTTTTTTCATGCACATTTTAATTTTTGAGACTTTCAGACTAATGTAAAGAAAATGTCCAAGATACACTTTTAGGCATTTATTCTGTCACAATTTGTCCATTGTGTTAATTTTTAAAGAACATTTTCTCTAAATAGTTTTTTTTTTCCCTAAACTGAGCCATCAGCACTTATGTAGACCAGACTTTAGTTTTATTTATATCTATATTCTGAAAGATTTACAAAGGAGATATGTTCATACATAATTTACTTGATTATTTACATTTTACTCTACAAACATATACTGTAGTATAGATATAAGTATAGATTTATTTCTAAATTGCGGAGTGATAAAAAGAGATGCCCACATGTTTAATAAAAAACATGTTTATTTAAATTAAATATTGCTTCATTTGCATATTTTAACAAAACATTTTAGAAAACTACAAATTTCTTAATAAATAATATAATACTAAAACTAAGGACTTTAAAATAAACTTAGAAAGTATGGTGAAAACTACTGGATACAGTATTTAAATACCCTGTTTACTAACGGTGACTTGCCTTGCAGTCGTTTTTAAATGAGGCAAATATAAAAGAATTTAATATTCTCTGCATAATTATAATTGATGTTCATATGACTCTTCAGTTTTCCGTCTGACTTGCCATGAATTCAGTATCACTATGCATGCTTACAGTATATCCTATTTACAAACCATGTTCTTTGATCGGCAGATTATCCATTCAGCTGCACATCATAGTAAACAACTCTAATGGGATTAAGAGTGCCGTAACAAATTGGTGGCAAACCAGTGGAAATGAGTTGGATAAACTGCCGGAGCTTTCTCAAAGAGAAAGAGGGGGTCATTGGCTAAAAGCAGAGCCATAGAGACTAAACTCCATCCTTCTGATTTATACTAAATGTTCCGTGAAGTACAGTATATCATTACAGTGTTAGGATCTGCCTCTAGGACTGCAAGTGTTTGAGCTGTTCTCCCACCATCTCACTCTGCGCCTTTTAAAATTTCTCCTGCATTATAATCCATGTGTGCCGGTTCATTTATCTGTTCGATCTGTCGTTATCTGTGCAGATGCTGGGAGCTGAGTGCGGGAAACATCAAATGGATCTACCAGGTTCCCATTCTGACAGCCATTGGGGTGAGTAAAAGTGACGCGGAGAACTAATAAACACTGCATGATAACCAAGAGGCAGCCTGGGAATCAGTTCAAAGACTAAGGCAAATTTGCCTGAGGAGGGAGACTTTGCCTGAACTTTTTCTCTTTCCTGTCATACAACATGCCAAGATGAAAAGCTCTTTGGCAAAGGCAAATGTCAGAAAAACTGGCAATAACATTACCATAATTACAACGTGTATGTGTGTGCTTCTGCCAGTCCTGCCAATTATTGGATGCAGACAATAACATGATTCAGACCTGGGCACCGTTAGCAGAAACTGAAGCATCTCAGTGGGGTGCCCACATGTTAACCTTACTTCTCCTTTCTCAATCATTGTGTTCATTTAAAATATGTTCTTGCATTTAAATATGTGCGTTATATAAATAGTTTAAAGTCCTGTTATGTGTTAAAATGTATTTTGGTGTTTTTTGGAGGAGTTCCAAACAATTAATATGTTAATATGCATGCAAGGTCAAAAACGCTTTCATTTACTTACATTCAGTTATATTTCCTAATTATCCGAATGACTCTCATGTGATTTGTTCTGAAAGTAATGTTTCCAAACCCCACTTTTCTGTGATGGTAATCACATTTTTAAACCTTTTCAGGCAGCTGAAAAATATCACTCTAAAACCAGTAGCGTTTTGTGAAAACTGCATACTGATCTTTTGTAACCCTGCATTTAGATTACCCTCAGCAAATCCACAGTGATATCTGTGTGGTCCAGCAATTTGATGGCTGGTCATGTGAGATCATAGTTTCTGTAATTCTCCAGCTTTCACAGCTGGCCTGCTGCTCTCTGGCCAATCTTCTGCCATCCAGGTGGCAGAGAGGGTCACCGATGATGTATTTCTGATAGTCCATCATCGAGAGCTGTGAGAGTGTTGGATCAACAGATGCTGAACCATCTCATTGAAGTGGTTGAGCCAAATGTCCGTTCTTTTCCCAGAATGACGCAAGTCAATGCATCTAATCATATATGATGGCATTTCCTGCTTCTCTAACAACCTCCCAAGGCTTTGGCCATCCAGATGTACATTCTGGACACCGGCACAGCTGCTCTTCAATGTGTCCAAGAGAGCCCACAATTAGGCCCAATCCCAATTCTACCCCTTAGCCCTCCCCCTTACCCCTACCCCTTGTTTTGTGCATTCAAATCAAAGGGTAGGGCTGTCCCAATTCTCTTTAGCTTGAAGGCGTAGGGCTAAGGGGAAGGGGTGAACAGCCCATCGAACAAAGATTTTTCAGGACCACACTCGAAACCAAGGGGTAAAAAAATTTTCAGGAATACACCTGCCACAACGGCAGTATTGCTGATCCCGGAAGTAAAGAGATGCACAAATTTGTATTTTTTTGTCATTATTACAAATTTTTACGACAAACAAACATGTGTTTTAATATATTCATAACCACGTTGGTGTTTCACCGTCATGCTTTAAAAAAAAAAAAAAAAAACAGCTAAATTTTGCAATCTATAATCCATAATCAGTTCTGTACAGCAGTCCCACAACATTCTGACACTAAGTAGCAATCAAATACCCTGTCAGAAAAGTCTAGTGTCTGAGAATGAGATTTTTACAGTGTCTGTGTAACACTGGGGAGTGACAGACAAGGCAAGGAAACCATGTTGTGATGTCACTTTTTGTAAACAAGACTCTGCAATGTGAGTGAGTGTGTGTACTGCTTAAATATTGTGTGTAATCAGTCTCTGACAATCCTCCAGTGGTACTGTACGAGTGTAATAAGTTAGAATGAAGAAGCATGTGTTTGTGAGCAGTGCATGTATAAAAACGTAGTCCAACGATTGCGGATTTGTAGTCCAGATGTGATTGTGTGTAAGATCCAGCGATCTATGAAATTACGATTGCTGGTGATCGTGACAGAGCCTCCCTCTGAGGAGTGACCTCCAGACACTCCTAATACTGTTCAGGCGGGATGTGAACCAGAGGCGGAACAGGGGGAGGGTTGGAGGGCCAGGACCATGCAGCGGAGGCATACCTGAAGCATGGAGCTTAGGAGGGCCTGGAGTGTGGGGCTTGGAAAGCCTGGAGAGTGGAGCTCCAGAGGGCCTGGTGTGTGGAGCTGCAGTGGCCCTGGATCATGGAGCTGTGAAAGGCCTGGAGAGTGGAGCTGTAGATGGCCTGGAGCATGGAACTGCGGTGGCCCTGGATCATGGGACTGCAGCGGGTCTGGAGCATGGAGTTGCGTAGGGCCTGGAGCATGGAGCTGCGGTGGACTGGATCATGGGATTGCAGTGGGTCTGGAGCATGGAGCTGCGGTCTTGGCAGCCATTCGTGGAACTCATAGTGTGGCTTTGGCCTTTCACCAAAAAATAATAATAATATTTAGTGGTTTCCTCTTCCACTCCAACGGTAAAGAAAGAGCCTACAGTAAGTAGTGCATAGTCCAAAAAATCTGACAGTGTCCCTCGAGAACAAACACTTGAAAGTGTGCTCTTTAGTGGTTCATTTAGCCTATAAATAAAAAAGTCTGTTATAATGTTAATGTTGTTTTGCGGTGTTTACATTAATGAATATGGCCACTGTGTAAATACACAGTACAGTTATGATCCTTTTGCCACATTAAATCGTTATAATAACATGATAAATGCCTTCAATGATTTCCTGAAGATAAATACCAAAAAATAACACAGCTGGAATAACTACAGCAGTCGTGATTGTCTGATCTCAAATGAGATCGTGATGAGATATGATGATGTGTGCAGGTGCTGTAGTGCTGTCTCATTTCATAGGGGTCAATTTTAAAGCCCTTGCCCTTAACCCTCAGTTGTAAGGGCCAAGGGGAAAGGGAAGGGGAACAGAAAAGAATTGGGATTGGGCCTAAACCTCTCTTCATGGAGGCTTTTACAATGGTTCAAAGATGATTCCTTGGATTGAATTTTTTTTTTTTTTACTTTAATCAGTTATAAACAATTTATTTGGGCTAAAATTAAACAAACAAATTAAGTTGAACATTACTAAATTAAATTTTTCAAAATTTAAATTCAACACATAAATTGTTTACAACATTTTTGCAGACATGATGTTTTTCAGTGCTTGAGGAATGTTTTTATAGTTTATACAACTATTGTTGTGAGTACCTGCTTTTTTTTTTGTTTTTTTGGCATTTTTGCACTGTATGAACTGGGAATGATTAGGAGTTATAGGAACTCCTTTCAAGTGAACTAAAGTAGCTTCTTTAAAATAGGGTCTAAACCAGCACAATAGGAACTCCAGTTTCATAAGTGCATGCTGATTGGGCTAATGTATGTAATAGGAAGCACCATCTTGGTATTTTGAAGTTATACCCATTTTAAAAGCTAATGTTAGCAGTAAGTTATTTTTCTTAGTCTCTTTGAAAAGCGGTGGTGCTGTACAAGTTGTCACATGTGATTAAGTCTCTTTCAGTTCCATAACTTGTTTAATCTCTGATGTTATAAATCCCAAAATGAAAACAAACAGTTCCATCCATCCTCCAGTTGTTAATTTTGTTGAAATTCAATGTTGGTCAACTCATGATACTTCAGAGCTAAAAGTATACTTCCTGTAGTTCCTGGTGCAAAAAAAAAAAAAAAAAAACATTTTGCTGTATGTCTCTTCGCTGGCACAGAGAGGTACAAAGTCACTTTCCCAAAACTTCTGTTTTCTTTTCCTTGCTGCTGGAATAATTTTCTTAAACCCTTTCAGAATGCTGAACAGCTAAAATCTATTCTCTTAATGAGCACTAGTGAAAGCAAATACTCCATGCACTTACTTTTTTTTTTATTCCACCTGTTTGTTGCTTAGACTATTCTAAACCATGTTTGAAACTTTGTAATTCAATTACTTGTGTTTATTGGGCTCTTTATGAATGATTTGTTGTAGTCTTGATTTGTAAGTGGCTTTAAATAAATGTAGATGTCAAATTCTACTTTTTTTTGAGTGAACTTTCCCTTTAAATCTGACTGACAGCATACTCTAATCTTGTTGCCGGTCTCCGTACATTCATTTCCTCTGTATTCTCTTTAAAAATAGCAGAAATGTTGTGAAATTGTAGTAAAATATATTACAGCTAAGTATACAAAGTAATGTTACACACTAGATGTGCACAGAATAATTTCCTTCGCGTCAGCATGAGGTTTCTGCAGTTTTCAATGATGTTTTGTCCATATCCACTCACCTAGATGATGCCATCATGCCACTCTGTGAGCAGGGCGAACACTTTCTCTGACTCCAGATGGTTCTCTACAGGACCACAATATCAAAAAATCTTTCTAAAGGGCTATGACTGTGCAGATAGGAAAGTGACAGTGTTTGTTGTTTTCTGGCATATTGACTGGGGCCAGGACATTTGACAGGGTTGAGCAGGCAGAGACCAGACAAAGGACCTGTCGCAGTGAACGTTATGTGATAACGTCAAGCAAACGGCAATCAAACTTTGCTTTTACAACCGTCACGAAACCACCGAATGCCTACAGCACACAACAATTTTACTATTTTTGTATTTTTTGTTAATATTTTCCTTTACCTTGTCCATTAAACGTATATACAGCAGTAAATTACTTTTTTAGAACAGATTCTGTGCTTTATTATCACCACTTTCGGCTTTTTGTGCAACTGCAGAAGCTCCAGGCATGTGGAAAATCTTCAATTTGTCATGCCATGACCAGTCGTGCTTAGTGTGAATGGCATCATATAGGAATTTACTGTTTTGTTTTGATTTGCATTGCTTGTTTTATCATGCTCCATGAGAAAGGGCCTACAAATACAGACTACTGTACCTACAGTATAGTTCAAAGAGCACACTTCTGTGCTCCTATTTCTTGATTACACTGTGTATCATCTATCACTGTTTTATACCTTCAGGCAAGGTAACATTACAAAAATTATGGAGGAAGTCAGCTGTTGACAGTAGTTTGTGTGCCAAACTAGATGGGTTGCGAAATCTGAGTGCAGAAATTTCTTGTGAACATCCAGAATTTAAAAACTCATTGCTTTTGAAATGACTCATTACCCAGCAAACAATTTAGTGTTTGTTAGACATCTAAATGTAGACAGCTTGGCTAAAACAAGGCTAAATTTGGGCTGTTAGTGAAAATCTAATAGACATCAAAGAATAGCCCAAAACTAGACTAGTCATCAAATAGACAGACTTTATATGTGTAGTGTTGTGGAAGAAATTGTTTCTGGTCTGCAAAATATTCTAAGTCTCTAAGTCAAACTTTTCAAAAAAATGACAAAGTCAGAGATCTCGGAAGTCTTTAGGCAAAGCAGTTTATTGTTACAGCATCAGTAACAACAAAGACAGGTCGGTCAGGTGTCTGCTGAACATATGCTTGCACACAGTTTAAATACATTTCTGTGTCTTAATACTCCAGCCAAATTGAAACATTACACACCTCCATCAGCTTCTCTGCTAATGGGATCTTAAATCTCTCAGTTGCCTGCCACCAATAGAATCTCAGGGTCTTTCAGGGGTCTTACCCATGTCCAGTTAAGGTCTTTCCTTCCTGTTTCAGAAGTGATGACTCAGCCAAAAAACAATGCTCAACAATATATCTTGTTCACTGTCCACTGAGCTGTCAACTGTAAGTTCAGCTGAAGTTCATAGGTACTCATAAATTTTTAGATATCAGTACAAATGAGTGTGGGCACACGTGCAGGTGCCTTATCATGATTTAAATAACAGAACTCAGGTGTCTTTATGGCCTTGCATCCATAAATCTACCCTCATTGTGACATTAAAGCTGCTGTTCTTGTTTATCTTCTCATCTCTCACTGCATTTACACAGAATTACTTTTTCATTTACCAAAGCACACATACCTCATAATAATGCCGCTGGTATGGGTAATAATACAATAGATAATAATAATACTGAAATCACTCAAATAAGCATATAAATGAGAGTAATAAATTCATCAGAAATTTATCAAGACACAATGAATTCCCCAACAATAGTCATTCAATTCTCTTTATTTGAAGACTAATCTAGTTTTGGCCTATTCTTAGACGTCATAGATTTTTACAGACAGCCTAAATTTAGCCTTGTTATAGCCAAGACAACCATTTATAGACGTCTGTTAGACAACTATTAGACAACTTTTAAAAAACAAAAAATGGTTGCTGGGTAGAGTGAATCCACTGATCAAGGCTTAATGTGTTAGTGTACATAAGGTGGCATTAATGCTATATTTATATGCATCTTTCTTTCATTCATTCATTTTCTTTTTGGCTTAGTCACTTTATTGATCTGAGGTCACCACAGCGGAATGAACCGGTAACTTATCCAGCATATGTTTTACACAGTGGATAGCCTTCCAGCTGCAACCCATCACTGTGAAACAACCAAACACACTATTTCATTTACATACACTATGGACAATTTAACCTACCCAATTCACCTATACCGAAACCCATGCAAACAACCACTGTGCCATCATGCAGCCCTTAAACAGCATCTAATAGCACTAAATGCAGGTCTCTTTTTTTCTGAAAATGAGATACTTTTTCTTAAAATTAAAATGTAAAGTTCAAATGGTTAAAACATTTTATTGGTTTGATTTTTTTTTTTCTGTTGAAGATGAAAGAATCTATTATAAAGAAAGTTGCAGATCAGTAGCTCACGGTCAAACTCGCTGCTTTGTTTTATACTGACAGTATAGGTTAAGCAATGATATGGGCCAAATAATGAGGTCAGCTGGCCTCATGAGAGTACTGAATGAACAGGTTATTCCATGATTGCAGTTCAGGGAGAATAAGACATATTTTACATAAGGATTGAGCACCAAAGAGTCCAGATCTTAACCCAATTGAGAGTCTTAGGAATGGGCTGATGAAGACTTTGCACATCAGTTATGAATTTCCTATCATAAATATAAGATTTTAAAAAAGAATAGTTGGAAATAAATATTGTGGCATTGCAGAAGCACATTGAAGCACAATGCCACATTAAATGTGTGCTGTGATCAAAGCTAGAGGCAATGATTTTTTGTTCAGGAAGTGTACCCTATCAATAGCAAGGGAAAGACATAAGGTTCTCCATACTGCTGAGAGATTTAATTGTGTATATACAACTGTTCACTTATCTCTTTGTGCACATCAGGCAGATTCTATAGAGAAGGATAAAGCTGTCCCAACATGACGTCTGTGTTTTTTTTTTTTTTCTAATTTACACCAGACAGCACAGCTGGACTTCTTCTTGGAAGACACACACACGCTGCATGCAAATAGCTGTGCTTAGCTTTAAAGAGATGATTCAAACTTTAAAACAATACATTTTACCTCAGAAAATACATAAAAGTACAAAACCAACCCTTAACTCCAATCCATGCTGATCTACAGTACTCAGACACTGAGATGATGATTATATTTCACACTGTTTCATTCAGCTTTGCATATTTTTACACAATGAAAGATTGTGTAAAATGTGAAAATGATGAAAGTTGTTGTGCTTTTTCTCATTGCTGATGTGCAGAGAACATAGTGATTTTAGATTAATCATATTCAAACTACTCTGGCTATTATGCATGGATTGATTCATGGATGGATGGATAACAAAAGCCAGGTGTATAATGAGAGCAAAATCAGGCTAACGATGATTCATATGTTGCAATCCGTAAAGGCACATTTCCATTTTTTCCCAAACTCCCACTTAACAGATGGTGGATTTTTGGGCAATATTCTACTTGAAGGAGTCATTAATGTGTGATTGAATTGATTAGGAATAAAATTATCATTTGCATGTCAGATAAGATTTCTGCAGGCCCTGCATGGTGGGGTTTTTGGTTGAAAAAATCCTTTAACTTAGTGTTGTTAGCGTCATCTATTTGTATGTGTGAGCATACATTAGTGTTCTGTCAACCTACTATATTCTTGTTTAAAATTACTTTTTTCACTGCACAGTATCTTGAATCTTTTATTTTTTGCCTTTTTAACAAAACATATATTAGCATGTTATTATTACTTTTGTTAATTGACTTAAAGTATTAATAGACTGTTACAGTAGGTTAATGATAGCACTAGTAGAAAAAATTGAGAAGTTGTATTTTCATAGCTACTTATATTAAATATACTCTCTGTTGAGGGAACATTAAAATTGTTAGCAGATGTTAGACTGTTCTAATGACTGCTGCTTGACATGTGGTGGCAATGTTAGTCAATTAAATCTATAAAGGGAACCATCAAAATAAAGTGATCTCAACTTACAGTGCTCAGCATAATTGACACCCCATTTTGAAAATAAATATTTTAATTAATTTCTCAGTGAGTATAGGCTGCATTTTGGAGCATTTATACAAAACAGATTTATTAAACAGATTTTTTTATTAAAATAATATTTTAGTCGCCAACAAAAATCGCCTACAAAATTTCAACACAATTTTTCTTCTCTTGATTTTTACTCTTTTATTAATCTTGTATTTAATATTTTTCTATTCCATAAATTAGGGTGTACTAATTTTTGGACAGTTATCATGAGTTTTTTTGTTAGATAAGCTCCAGATTCCAGATCTACTTATATATCCTGAGCACTGTATGTGGTTGTTAAAAGGCAATTTGGTAACATTATAAGAAGAATTTCTTACTTAAAAACATTTTATAAAGTGCTTATCTACTCTCTTCAGCCATAAGGAGGCGTTTAAGTATTCGTTAATCACATGGACACAACTTCATATCATGATTTATGTTGTTCAGTAACAACAATGCTCATAGGACAGCTAAGTACTCATGTTTCCACATTAGATATTCATTCTCGGCTTAGCAATGTATAGTTTAGCATTATTTACTTCCAAATCACCTTGCATGTGAAAATGGAAGAAATGAATAACTGAATACATCTGCACACCAAATTTAAATCGAAATCTTTTCTCTATGTGAAATGCTGAGTTTACAAATGCCAAAACTTAAAACCTTTTGACCCTAGACTTTATTTTTTAACTCACAGAATGCATCGTTGTTCGTCATATTGATTTCAGACTGTTCTAAAATATCTCTCACACACATCCCACTCATTGTAGTTGCACACACAGAAAAGAGCAGTTTTCAAATGACAGATTCACTGGTTTGTGAAGAGCCAGTCACACCTCATCATATGCTACTGACATCATCCTGCAAGCATCTAATAGACATCCAAACACACACTAGATGTCTTGACTAAAACCAGGCATATAAAATAACCAGACTAAATTTGGGCTTTCACTGAAGATCTAGACTTCACATATGCATTCATTCATTTTTATTTAAGGACTAGTCTTTTTTCACTGACAGCCTAAATTTAGCCTTGTTTAAGCCAATATTTCTGTGTTTAGATATCTATTAAATGTTTTTAAACACACAAAAATCTTGATGTGCTTTAAAACAGGTTTCATACGATCTTGTAAAATCTGAAAAAAGTCATGGAATTTTCACATGACATTTTCCAGGCCTGGAAAAAATGGAGATTTAGAAAAATAGAAAAATCCAATCAAGTCATGTAAATGTGTTTATCAAATATCTGTATACTTGAATATAGGTTAATTGTCTTTAGTTGCTTTCTGTCGTTGTCCAGTCACATTCTCTCACATAATCAGTGCCATGTAAGCTTTATCTGAATAAATTTTACATAGATATTAAAATAAATTTAATCTAAATAGATTGTTGCATGTTGTCATGATCACCAGCAATCTAATGCTAACAGATCGCTGAAGAACTACAGATCTTTCACTAAAGAACCAGACTACAAATAACATCACGCACACCAGTTCCTTATTCCCACATACATACACACACACACACACACACACACACACACACACACATACACACACACAGGTGAGATACCAGTTTCACACACTCTTTGCTGAGTCTTGTTTCTGTTTTTCTGTTAACATTACAAAGTGATTTTCCCCGTCTAGTTTTCCAGTGTTTTGACCTTTTGCTTGTTTACCGTGTTTGATTCTTTGCGGCCTAGAATGACTATTCGGCTGTTTTTGACCTTGCTTTGGTGCTCCTGTTTGTTACTGTTTGTGACCATTGTCTGCCTGACTTTCCTCTAAAAAGCTGCATGTGGATCCGCCCATCTGTTGTCCAGCGTCTGATCGTTACACATGTTTTGCGATATGCTGTAATAAATTTGAACATGCATTGTTTTTGTTATTCTTTAAAAAGTACTCTATGAAAAAATTAAAATTAGCTTGTTTAGAAAAGTCTTTGTAAAGCCATGGCAAAAGTCAACGAATTCTAGTAGTAAAAATGTGTATGAACCATGTAATAAATACAAATAGTTTCTCCTTAGTCTTAATATTAATTGTTGTGGAAGTGTAATCATCAATCAACCAATTCATTCCCATTGTGCTCTCTTTTTTCAGCTAAACTTCATCCTGTTTGTGAATATCGTACGGGTCCTTGCTACCAAAATCCGTGAAACCAACGCAGGCAGATACGACACAAGAAAACAGTACAGGTTTGTGCATCTACTCCCACTGTTTTGGCCAGTTTTTATGCATACGAGTGCCTTTAAAATGGTAAATTCAATGTTGCACCAGCTCAAACGGTTTGTATCATTACACTGGTGTTTCTCTCTTGCTAAGAGTGAAAGCTGTCCCTACAGCAACTCTTTTTTTCCTTATGTAATTTAGGCAAAAGCTTTCATCTGACAGCTCTGAGGCAGGATTGCCTGTGGCTAAGAGATGCGATAATAAGCTTTCCTTCCTGCGCCTACTCATTTTGCGGTTTGATTCGGATTGTGGTTCCTATCATTCCATCATGTACTAATATCAGTGTCGAATTTTGAGGGCACTGGATATGATAGATTTGATCTTGTTGCGTGCGGAAAGAAACTTCCATTTGGCTTCAATTTTTTTATCTAGCTTTAAGTAAACAAAAGTGTTAGAAATGCATTTGGGATTTGGCATGTCAGAATGATATTCTGGATGCTCCCTGAAACAAAACAATCCGGAGCCAACACAATGCCAAAGGATGTCATTTTGCACGGCTAATAACAGTTATCAATTTGATCATTGCTGCCTCCTAGGTAATTAGCAGTAAGCAGAGCTCCAGGTGTCAGCTGGCAGGACAGACATGAAGACGCAGACAGTAATGTTTGCAAACATGTCAATAAGCAGCTCATTCCTCTCAGCCAAAAAGAGCCTTGTCATAATTTGAAATGAAGTCTTTAATATGAATGACGAATCGCTTGATTCTCATTCGGTGTAAAGCCTGCTTAACTGCAATACTTTGGTTGATCAAAATTAGCCAGGCTTCAATTAAAAGTGGATTTAGTCTTCATGACCTACCAGCGTTACTTTTTTCCCAATTATTTTTCATGATTCTTTTCATGACTAATTTGTGAGACATTTTAACCTGTCTGCCAGGCAAGGCGTAGCCATTAAGACGTTGCGTTCGTCTTTATTCTGATTAAAGCCACACAGAGGTGTTTTTTTAGTGTCATTAATCAAACAAGGATTAAAGACAAACTTTTTGAATTCCTAATATTGCAAACACGTCATGCTTGCGTTATCGGCCTACACAGGGATCAAAAAGTGCAAGGCGTTTCTTGAATTTTTAGTATTGGAGATATTTCAAAGATGGCCACATCGAACACGGATTAATGGAAACTTTTTGAATTGCTAATATTGCAGTTACGTCATGCTTACTTCATCGGCCTACACAGGGATCGAAAGGTGCGTTTCTCGACTTTTGGTATTGGAGATATTTGAAGGGTGGCCACATGATAGTAAAGTTGTGTCTAGATTGTTATTAAACAAGTCAAAACTGTATTCATCATACATTTTATTTACATCACTTAAGTTAGATATCTGTCATGTTACTCACTCTCATTCATTCGTTTTCATTCAGCTTAGTGCTTTGTCTATTAGAGGTCGCCACAGCAGAGTGAACCGCCAACAATTCCAACAAATGTTTTATGCAGCAGATGCCCTTCCAACTGCAAACCAATACTGGGAAACACCCATTCACTCTCGCATTGACACACTACAGCCAAATTAGTTAGTCCGATTCACCTGTACCATGAATTTGAACTATTGGGGTAACCTGAGAAATCCACGTGAAAACATCACACAGAACTGCTAACGGCAGGAACTCCAACCAGCGACAGTGCTAACCACTCATCTACCGTGCTGCCCTTTAGTCACTCTCATGTCATTCAAATCTTTCTGACTTTCCTGTGTGGAACATAAATGGAAATCCTTTCTCATGAAATCTTATGGGGACATATGCTGTCAATCAAAAATTTGACAAACAAAAATTTGACAAATCAGTCTGTTCTTGACACAAACCTATCATGCAGTTCCTGAAACCTTGAAGACTTTCTGAGCTCACGTTAATTCACTCAAGATTCCCTACATAGGGCGGCAAGGTGGCTCAGTAGTTAGCACTGTTGCCTCACAGCAAGAAGGTTGCTGGTTTGAGTCCCAGCTGGGCCAGTTTGGATTTCTGTGTGGAGTTTGCATGTTCTCCCCTTTTTGCTGTGTTTTCCCTCCAGGTGCTCCAGTTTCCCTCACAATTCAAAGACATGCGCTTTAGGTGAATTGGGTAAGCTCAATTGGACATGTGTATGTTTATGAATGACTGTTTCCCCATACTAGGTTGCGGCTGGAAGGGAATTAAAACATATGCTTGGTGGTTCGTTCCAATGTGGCAGTCTCTGAAATAGAGACTAAGCCGAAGGAAAATTAATGATTGTAGATTTTCATTATTAATTTTTTTTTGTATGAAAGGCAATTTTTGCTGAATTTAGCGCCACCAACTGGACAGGACTGCTTTTCGTTGGTCTCTCATTACTGCATTTTACACAAACATACATAAAACAATATTAGAAACTTTGGAAAGGGTCAAAGCCAAAATAATAAAAACAAACAAAACTCAGTAAAGGGCATCACGGTGGTGCAGTGGGTAACACCTCACAGCAAGAAGGTCGCTGGTTCAAGCCTCGGCTAGGTCAGTTGGAATTTCTGTGTGGAGTTTGCATGTTCTCCCCGTGATCGCTTGCATTTCCTCCGGGTGCTCCGGTTTCCCCCACAGTCCAAAGACATGTGGTAAGACAAATGCTCTGTAGTGTATGTGTGTGAATGAGGATGTATGGATGTTTCCCAGTGATGAGTTGCAGCTGGAAGGGCATCCGCTGCATAAAACATATGCTGGATAAGTTGTCAGGTCATTCTGCTCAATCCAATTCCAGATTAATAAAGAGAATAAGCTGAAAAGAAAATGAATGAAATAAGTAAGTCAAACATAAATCAGATTAGACTAGATTAGATTGGATTCAACTTTTTTGTTGTTACATGTACAAGGCAGCAAATTACAGTTTAGGTCTAACCAGGAGTGCAATAGCAGCAAGTGCAGGATAGAGGTAAAAGTTATAAAAGTGCAATTATAGAAAAACAATGGGTAATATTGGGGCAAAGCAGTGGCACAGTAGGTAGTGCTGTCGCCTCACAGCAAGAAGGTCGCTGGTTCGAGCCTCGGCTCAGTTGGCGTTTCTGTGTGGAGTTTGCATGTTCTCCCTGCGTTAGCGTGGGTTTCCTCTGGGTGCTCCGGTTTCCCCCACATTCCAAAGACATGCGGTACAGGTGAAGTGGGTAGGCTAAATTGTCAGGATTTTATGAGTGTTTGTGTGGATGTTTCCCAGAGATGGGTTGCGGCTGGAAGGGCAACCGCTGTGTAAAAACTTGCTGGATAAGTTGGCGGTTTATTCCGCTGTGGCGACCCCAGATTAATAAAGGGACTAAGTTGACAAGAAAATTAAGACAATGGGTAATATTTACAGATGGATGTATTTTGATCCTTATATACAGGTTGTATTAGCTAACAGTTTGTATTAGGTAACAGGTTGCTATTAATAATCAGATATGAAGATAGATATGAACATAATTACAAATGTGTTTTTACAGTGGATATGTACAATTCAGGTTGAATTAGTGCAATGTTGTGTGATGAATATGTGCAATTTTAATTGTGCAAAGATTAAATATTACAATTTTATTTATAAATAAAATGCAGTAAACTTACGCTTAAATGTGAGTGTGTGTGTGAATCTAAAATGGCACTTATAGTTTGCGTTTCCCATAAATCTTGTATTATTTTTCTTAAACAAAATAATCTCTAAATATAACGTGTTTAATTTGTATTTCAACTGTCCGGGGAAAGAACCCTGAGCTTGGAGATACTTGAGCCCAGGGCTCCCGCCTGGTCATATAGCATAAAAGGGGGACCAAGATCTCCTCTTGGTAAAGGATGAAAGGGGGGGTGGGTGGGGTGAATGAGGAGATTCTTCAAAAAGCAAAGATACTGAAAGTAAAACAAACTGGTTTATTTATTGAAGGCTAGGATTCACCTGATTGGTTTAACATTGATTGTGATGCGAGACCAGCCATGATTCTCTCGAAATTAGTTCATAAACTCAACTTAAGGACATAAGTTAAATTATAAACTCATATACTCTCACTATAACTTTTTTGACTACATACCTACAGCATGAAATAATTAAGTATAATTAGTTTTCATTGTTTTTTAATGTCTAAGATTTTAAAAAAAGTTTCCAATCCAAGCAGATTTATATTGGTAAACACAGCAAGCTAGTGATTTGATAGTTCAGTCAGATGGGAAATTTTCAACAAATGTGACCTTCATGTAAGGTTCCACATCGTGCAGATCCGTAAGGAGATGAAAGCATTTTGCCAGCTGAATTTCAGCATACTAATGTAAATGTGACTGCACCTCAATATCTACTTTCGTGCACCATAGAGGAAAGAAATTCATGCAGGTATGAGGGTGAGTAAATAAAGAATAGTTGGAGGAACTCTCCTTTTAATTCACAGAACATTCTCATTTGTCTCTGTCCAGGAAGCTTGCCAAATCCACACTGGTGTTGGTGTTTGTTTTCGGGGTGCACTACATCGTGTTTGTTGGAATGCCGCACACCTTCGAGGGTTTAGGCTGGGAGGTGCGGATGTATTGTGAACTGTTCTTCAATTCTTTCCAGGTACTTGACGGATGCCTTTATTTCATGAATAACTAATGCAATCAGTGATCTTTGCAAGTCAACATGCATATGTTTTTTGCTTTTTGATAATTCCAAAAATCATAAATTTATATTTTCTTTTTAGGATCATATCTTAAAACAATTTGCATGTACTTTGCATGATTTACTGCTGATTTGGGGGAGAGAATGAAAAACATCTTTATCTGCAAGCCATAATGACATGTAATCTGTTAAAACAGCCCTGAATTCTTTTTAGAATTATAATTGACAAAATATTCTTACACTGTAGAAAAAAAAAAAAGATGGGTTCCAAACAAACATTTGTGTTGGGAAATATTAAGAAAATAAGTTAGCTTGTAGGTTTTTACAAATTTAAGTGTATTGAACATTAATTATTTTGTCCCCACCAAAAAAAACTCAAGAGTTGTGTTGTTTAACTCATTTTAAGCAAGTAGTTTGAACAAATGTCAATTTTGGTTGCCAGTAATACATTATCTGACAAAAGTCTTGTAGTCGATTCCATTTGTAAGACCAACAAATGATAACTTGACCTCTAGTTTATCATTTGGAAAAGTGGTAGAAGGTAGATTATTTACATGAATCATCTGCTGAATTTCATCCCAATTATCACAAATACTGCAAAAGATCTATTGGACCCACATGGACACAAGATTCTCACAGAAATCAGACGAGTTAGGTGAATGAAAAATCATGGTTTGTGGTTACATACAGTATGGGGGCGTGTGAGAGATTTGCAGAGTGGATGGCAGCATCAACAGCCTAAGGTATCAAGACATTTGTGCTGCCCAATTCATTACAAACCACAGGAGAGGGCAAATTCTTCAGCAGGATAGCGCTCCTCATACTTTAGCCTCCACATCAAAGTTCCTGAAAGCATAGTAGGTCAAGGGGCTGCAGGATTGGCCAGCACAGTCACCAAACATGAACATTATTGAGCTTGTCTGGAGTAAGATGAAAGAGGAGGCATTGAAGATGAATCCAAAGAATCTTGATGAACTCTGGGAGTCCTGCAAGAACACTTTCTTTGCCATTCCAGATGACTTTATTAATAAGTTATTTGAGTCATTGCAGAGATGTGTGGATGCAGTCGTCCAAGCTCATGAGAGTCATACACAATATTCATTATTTTTCAGCTGACCATGACTTTATATTCTATACTGCACATTATTTCTGTTAAGTGACAAGACTTTTGTCTAAGCAAAGTTAGACCTTATTGTCCTAATTAAATAATTAGAAATTAAGGCATGACCATATTTTATTTTGGTAAAATAGGCGTAATCTAGAGGCCTTTGCCTTTCATATAAGCCACTTCTTTTACCAAATAATCAACCAGAAGTCAAGTTATTATTTAATCAAAAAAAATTGGGATAGGCGACAAGACTTTTCTCAGGTAGTGTACTGTCAAATTTAAAAGTGCTATTTAAATTAATGATTCCAATTGTGTTATGCAATTACAACACAGTTGTAATTGTTAATTTGCAATGCGCTTGTAAATTTTGCCACTAAAATTTAATATTTATCTGTAATACTGTAATTTTAACAGTGAATTTTTCCAGTGTAGTATGAAATAGTAATGAAATTCAAAAATACAGTAATTTTTTTTTTAAACAAACTGCATTAATTTTAACACTACATTGTAAAAGAGGTAGAAGAGATGCTTTCTTTTGGTAAAGCTCAGATATGTATCATAGGTTATGATGAAGTAATGAAACGTTTAAGTGATATAGAAGACAGACAAATAAACTGAAAGGTCAATCCAATTCTGAGCTCTCCAAATAGGTTTGACATCTTTTGACACGTCGCATTGATTTCTGTCCGAGATATTCGCCTGTCTTAAATGACAGGTGCTGGCAAGGTTGAGTTTTTTTTTTGGTAGCTAGATGACATGACTCAATGCAAGAATAGATCACTTACTAAATCTTCAGGAAAAACATTCAATCACAGAATGACTGAATTTTCACACACATTTAAATGAATGAATTCAGTCTAAAAGCATCTGCTTGGTTTTTATGCTTCCAAATATAACATACACTCAACAGGTGCTGAATGTCAATACTTCAATACCGACTGTATGATGAAGATAATTAATCCAAAATGAATGAAAACAATGTGTGATCTTGATGCTGTACGGATTACTAAAATGTTTCAGAGATAATTATACATTCTTCCTTAATCACTGACTCATAATATAACTTACAAACACTTGTCTTTATAAACATGCTTTTATCTCTGCTTCTTACTAATTAGTGTTACTCATACTACTTAGTTACTTAGGATTAAAAATCTGAACAATCTACTCACCCCAAGCGTTAAAGTTTGACTCAAATCTCATGTGCATGACTCATATTTAAAATCCTTGGGGTTGAAGACAGGTGTGCTAAATATAAAGCTTATTTTTTAGACATTTACCCTTTTAACATCTTTTTCTGTTTTTTTCCTCTAGGGCTTCTTTGTGTCAATCATCTACTGCTACTGTAACGGTGAGGTGAGCATCTGCAAAAGTGCTTATTCACAATGATTACCCAGGAATGGACACAGGATGTACAATTTCTGTACTATTTCTGTACTCTATGGCCATCATACTCTCTCTCTCTTTTTTTTTTTTTGTAGTGTCAAACATTACATTTTTAGACCAAGTGCACACTTCAAGACATCAGGTTCTTGATTTCTTTTGTGCTGCTGCACACTTTATACAATAAATACCGGTGACCGGTTGCAGATTTTCCAACTTCATGTTCTGGTACATTAAAAAAAGATAAATCTTGTTAATGATGTGACACACCAAACCTGAGTACTGAGTGCCTGCAATGTCAGCTCTTGTAGGACTCTGTTGGTGGTTTTGTAGCTGAATGAGCAGGTTAAATTGACATCCAACAGTTGGTGAGGGAGATCAGCTTAGCAATGCAGTGCACAGAAAAGAAAGACAAAAGTGACAAAAACAAGTTATAAAATTAGGAGGATAAACAGAAGGCACTACTAATCTTCATTTTAACCTATCCTGACATTCTGAACCGCAAATATTTTCATATTTGTTGTTTGGAATGATCAGCTAATCAGCATTTAATGTATAATCAAAACATTTCACTGCTTTATTTATGCATAGTTTATCCACAGACTTATGTTTGATTTGCTTTTTGAATGATGATTATGTAGTCCATAAACTTTTTACAAGTAATACATGATATATTGGTTGCCATGTTGGTATTAGCCATTAAATATTTTATTTATTATGTTAACATATTATATTAAAAATTAATAATTATAGGGCCATGAATTATGGTTTTTGTCCACTGTTTGATCCCCTTCACATGTGTGCTGCTGGCTGTGATTGGTGCCTTTTATGTAAAAGCAAGAACCGGAGAGCTGCATTATAGTAGGACTGGGTATTGCAACCAATATCAAAACCATACAAGCAACAGATTTTATTAGACTGTTGCTTGTATGGTTTTGATATTTGTAGCAACACCCAGACCTACTATAAAGCAGCTTTCCAGTTCTTGTTGTTTGCATGATTTTGATTGGTCTTGGTGTCGGAAGCAATAGTTCTCCCAAAACTTTATAACATTTTTAATTTGTTTACTAACACTTCAATTTTCTTTTTTCATAAGAACACAAATAAGTTATTCTGAAAAAAAAGTAAAACAAAATGGCAACTATTCACTTCCATAGTAGTTAGTGGTGTGTAACAGATCAGAAATCTTATGATCTTTTAATAATTATTCATGCTGCTTGCACTGAATGCATTAATGCAGGCTAAACAAGTAGTAACAGAAAACCCTCCACATCCGAATAACGTACCACAACTTGTTCTGTCATGATTATATTTTGCAGGAAATCATAAATGCTTTCATACATGTGATTTGTATGATATAAGAGGCGATCTTTGTGCGATTGTTACAAATTTAGGATTAATGTAAAAGAATATTAATCCATGGGTCATTTGTGTTTTGAACTGTGGGTTGTGATTCAGATCAACCGTGATCCATTACACCCCTAACAGTAGTGTATAAAACATAGTATTGTAGCTAAAAAAATTAAATAGATTTTTTCTGTGTGTTTAACAGAAAAAAGAAACTCATAAAGGTTTGTGAAGAGAGTAAATAGTGAGTAAATTTTCTGTTTGGTGTTCACTCGCTGTTTGTTGTACTATCCCTTTAACTAAACACTATATTAAGAAAAGCATGCTATGATTCTGCCAAGTACGATGCAATCCTGGATTAACATCTATGTTGATCCTGAAACATCATTTTTGTTCAAAAATGTGATTCATACCTATCCCCTCCCCGTGAACCCAACCATTACTGTAAAATATTCTCAAAATTAGAGGGCAGTAATAGTTAGATAACAATCTAATAGAAGTGCATACACCTAATCAAAAGCCTAAACTTAGCATAAATGGTAAACATATCCCTGAATTTTGATTGGCTGATTGGAATATTGTTCTAGGATCAACATAGATGGAACATTTCCTACCATTTTAGCTTAGATTTCACCAAATTGTTTATATGTACATTGAGCCTTTATATTTAAATTATTATTATTTAAAACTTTTAGTAACAAAAACGTTAACAACATCAAATCACTCTAACAACAGAACATGAAATAGTGTTATGCATCAGACCATTTCTCACCATTATCATTTTGTTGTGTTGTTTTTGAGAGGAAAACACTCTGTATGAATGTTGCTGGTATGTTTGCTAACAGTAAACCACAGCAAGGATATTTCAATCTACATTTTATCCCTAAGGGTAGAACCATAAAGAACTTCCCTGTGGAATATATTGGGGGCTTAAGAGTGACAGGGTTCAGTGTTGAAGTGCGAGTTGGGCTTTCAGATGTGATGATGGATGGGAGGTGGGTTGGAGACCTGGAGTAAATTAGACTACTGTCAGTCTGATGAGGTGCTAGAGAGACCGGGGGGGACAATCCCTCTCCTAATGGCCAACACAGTCTTTTGAATGCAATGTGTTATTGGTCCTGACTCTGTGAAGTCATTAGAAATCCCAGGGTGCTTCTTAAAAAGAGTAGGAGTACAAGTCTGTCATTCTGGCCAAATTTGGTCTTTGGCCTCAATCCATCATAGACTCCTACTCGTGCCTATTTAATCAAATTGGCGACCACACCAATAGCAAGTGTGTGCTGGGCATTCTGGCAGCTTTCAATGTAAAATACAGCTGCCATTGCTTCATCCAGCTAGATGCTACACACTAGTAATGTTAATGGTGATTCTGCCACCCACAGAAGCTGAATACTTGGTAAATGTAACATATGGTTGCTTAATTAAAAGTTTTCTTGAGCACAACACATTTTAAAAATTAGAACATTTTTAAACAATAGACCAAATAGAAGAAGGTTTAGGCAAAGTTTTTTTAAGTGTTCGGTAGACAACCAGCTGGTTAGGATTTCCAATATATTTTAAATAATTAATTGATTTATTTAAATATTGACATTGATTGATTGATTGATTGATTGATTGATTGATTGATTGATTGATTGATTGATTGATTGATTGATTGATTGATTGATTGATTGATTGATTGATTGATTGATTGATTGATTGATTGATTGGTCGATCGATCGATCGATCGGTCGGTCGGTTATTTGTTTGATTGATTGATTGACTGTTTTGCTTCTCTTAGTTGTTGTTGAATCCTAAATAATTTTAATCCATACATCTATATATTCATTCACCCATACATTATTTATCCATTAGGAATGCATCGATTAACGTATATCACTATTAACCGTGCTTTATTTCGTCATTGTTAATTAATCGTAAAGGCTTCTCAACACTGTTTTTTGGCATAGACCAAAACTGTTGCAACTTATCAAAATTATGCCAACCGTGGACTAGGCATGGGCTGGTATAAGATTCTGACGGTATGATAACCTTGGATAAAAGTATCATGGTTTCACGGTATCATGGTATTGTGGTTACTGCACTAATACATATTATTTTTAAATGTCGGGGTAAAAAACAACAACTTTTTCCCTTGTTTACACAATATATTTTATTTTTTGAAAGATTTATAATGTTTTGGAGCAGTAAACATGTCGGGCTAAATAATTTAAATGAGTCATTGACTTCTGTTGTCTTCATTAGTTTTAAAAACACAAATTTCTTTACAATTTAAAACACCATCTTTTGTCCTAAAAATATGTAAATAAAAACCTTACACATACCTTGGGAACGGTATTACAGAAAATTTTGTAAGTTTTAAAACCTTGACTTTTCCAAACTGCGGTGTACCTTGAAAACTTCAGGCATGCATTGCTACCAATCTAAACTGAAAGCATCTGCTTTGCTCTGTCCATCATCAGTCACGGCAGCACAGTAGGAGTTCACAGCTGCTTTCAATGATTATGTAAAGGAACGATGCCTGACAAGACCATGATAAAGTGTGCATCAGACCCAATTTTCAAACAGTCAAGAACAAAAGTAAAGAAGGAGCATGCATTTACATTACATTAGCTTACATCATGACAGTGGCTCCTCAATGGATACATTATACACAATAGCAGTATGTCGAAAATTATTATACTAATATTACTTCAGGTTAAACAGGAATGAGGCATTGTCAAAACTTCTGTTTAATTTATTTTATCATTACAACTTGCTCTCTGTTATTGCAACTACTGCATACAGCGAGGTCATTCATCTCAAAATGTACCACGATTCAGTGTAACAATGAAACACCTACACCTTGGGAAATTTGCTTTCTTAGTTGGGGACAGTGGAGCTGAACTTCAGTGGATTGTCCTTCAACAGTAAGATTTGTGTCAAACTAAATTGAAAGGATTTCTGCTTAGAATTCAACAACAAATGTGACTTTTTACCATTTTCCTGTTTCATCTTTCTACAGCGGGTTTATAACAAGCTAAACTGTATAAAGTGCTACAAAAATAAATAAAGGTGGCTTGACTGTTATAACACACACTCAGAGCCAGCTGAAAATTAATGAAAATGCATTGTTACATCCACATAAAGCAGTGATACAAACTAACAACCCATGGCCTCAATATTTATGGCTCTTTTTCAAGGCATGATATGACTCAGCTTGCACAACTTGGTATGGTTCAGTGTCCCACAGCTCATCCTGGCTTTGTTTGCTTTTCCACTGCAGTTTAGTACTGCATCAGAGTGGGTGGGATTATAGATACACTATATAGTTATAGTAGCATCAGATCTACTGCCATGACATTCTGGGTCACCTCATCCAGTAGATCTGCTCAGCCATCCGTATCTGAAATTAATTATTATGTTGTATCATCTCACAGCAAGAAGGTCGCTGGTTCGAGCCTCGGCTGAGTCAGTTGGCATTTCTGTGTGGAGGGTTCTCCTTGTGTTCGCATAGGTTTCCTCCGGGTGCTCCGGAGTGGGAGAGAAGAGCGGTTGCAGCCTGTTTTGCAGCCACTGTTTAATAAAGTGTGCATGAGCTCAAAGTGTACAATATTTATTTTGCTGGCACAATTTGTTAGTCTTAAGGTGAAAAATTAATCCATGCAAGTTAATCTGCTGAAAAAAAGTTTAATGTGGGGATGTATAATCAAATTCAAGATGTTTGCTTCCACTCTGAAACAACCGTCCTTCTCTGTTTGATGGTGTGGGTGAAATGCTTAGCCAATGCTGTGGGAATAAGATTACAATCGGGGCTCATAAATAAAACCCTGCCTCTTCTCAATATTCTGTTTTGTTCTGAAATTGATTTGGTTTTTAACATCTATGAGTGTTTATTTGATTTTATACCCCACTACATGTATTTATTTTTGTTAAGTACCTCAAGTCTTTCCTTCTCTCCTTTAACACTTCACCTGAGCAGATTATAGACACAGCATAGATGAAGATGTATCACAACAAGAGGAACATCTGCACCTCTTCTACTGATTACTATGCAGCCATGGTAATTTGTGTAGAGCTGCTGTTGCTGACTTATGATTTAAAACTATCAGGGTTTAAATCTACATGAGTCTCAAGTAGCAGATCCAGTTGCTTGTATAGTGACAATTCTCATGATAGGCTTACTGCCTAAATCAGATTTTTTATTTTTCTCTGATATTTTTTTGCATAGCTGTTCACATTGTTGTTATTAATGTGGCCAATGTCAGATTTCCAGTGTGAACAGATCATGGTCCCAAACTGAACCGCATGTTCAAAAGTAGGGCTAGACACAAGCGTAAAATGTCTGATTATGTTTAATATGATTGTTATTACCATTTTTTTAAGACAGCCATGGTGCAGCTGTAAACAGTTGCTTTGCTAGTAGGCTTACATGTGTGTATTTTTCAGTGTGTGAATCCTAAAATAAGTGTTTTTCATTTAAACACTGATAATTTGTCGTATGACAAGTGTGGTGTGCGTCTCTATGACCAATGAACTGAATTTATTATGGGTTAAATGAGAAGCCACAGTGGACACAAGTGTTACTGTGAAGGCTGGCCCATGCAAAGTTAATTAATCCTCATAATGATATTGTATGTAGAATCTAATTTATTTATTAGATTTATTTTATCAAGGCAAAGGCAGGTATTTGAGTAATCAGCTTGACTGTATTTGACATTGAACTATTGTTTGGATTCTTACAAAAAAAAATGGTTTTATTGTACTAAGTTTGTTAAAATAATATACATTTTCAAAACATTTGAATGCGTTAGTAAAGACAAAAAAGTACATAATTTTTTCTATTTATTTATAAATATTTTGAAATAAATTAGGAAATTACCCATGTAATAAAGTTAGCTATATTTACTTTCTGCCCACAGCTCTCAATCAAGCTTGGATTTTGGCCCTTCAAAAGAAAAAGTTTGGGCACCCCTGCTTTAAATACTTCCAAACAGTTTGCTGCATGTCTTGAGGTAGTTCAGTATGGTACAATTGTTTTGACAGGAATCACAGGACTGATTTTTCTAATCCCCATAGGCAGGAAATAATAAAATAGTGACTGGAGGCTAAAGGAAAGTAGTGGAGAAAAAGTACTGATCAGCACTAACAATATACTCAAGGGAAAGTAAAAGTACACATTTTCAAAACTACTTAGCAAATTACAATTCCTGAGAAAAACTACTCAATTACTACAGTAACTGAGTGTTTGTAATTAGTTACTTTACACCACTGGTCACATGTGGGCAAAAAAAAATCTGATTTGGGCCACATTTGCCTGCAGTGTGAACATAGCCCTAGTGACTTACAGTTTTAACACATCACATTTTGCTAACGGAATTGTTTACTTGGAACCTCAACCAACCTCAATCCACTTCTATTTATCCACTTTTATTTTATAGATTACTGAGTGTGTCTATTTATCTTTGTTTGTGCAGCACTTTGGGCAACCCTGGTTCTATGAGTGTGCTTTAAACTCAAACTCTACTAAAAAGAATACCAACTACTGTTGATAATGCTGAAAAACACCAAAGGGAGCTGAGATGCAGTGGAAAAGCACCATTAGAGTCACTGTGCATTTCAGCAAATCCCGTTTCTTTTTTAGCATTTATCTCTGATCTTCAGGTCCAGACTGAGATCAAGAAGACGTGGACGAGATGGAACCTAGCGTTCGATTGGAAGGGCCCTGTGGTGTGCGGGAGCTACCGCTATGGCTCAGTGTTGACCGGCCTCAACAACAGCACCAGCAGTCAGTCCCAGCTGGCAGCTGGAGGCCCTGGCACCCGCTCTACCACACTCTTCTCAAGCCGAGTGTATCGCAGCAGCGGCGGCCCCACTGTCAGCACTCATGCCACTCTGCCAGGCTACGTGCTCAATTCAGATGCAGACAGCCTGCCACCTTCCATACCCGAGGAGCCAGAGGACAGTGCAAAGCAGGTGGATGACATCCTGTTGAAGGAATCACTGCCCACCAGACCCAGTAGCGGTCTGGAGGACGATGAGGAAACTCTGTAGATAACGATGTGGTGATCAGTCAGATAAATTGAGTGTAATTGCATTTTTAAAGTGCAAAAGTGACAGTACATTACCTGCAGTTCAGGGAAGGCAATGGCGCACCGACAACAGACACTTCCTGCTCAAGCTGTGACACACAGTTTTGTTTCTGACACAACGCCACATGCTGACAGATTGATGTGTTCATGGCAAGATGTCAATCCATCATAGTGCTGGAAATGTTGAAGATGGATGAAATCCTGTCACTTTCTTTAGTTCTGACACTACTGATTGGACAATGTGAATGCTGAGGGTCTTTTAGCTTTCAAGTGCAATGGCAACTATTTATTTTTAAATACAGGTTTCATTTGTTAAGAACCAATGTCATCAGGAGAGTGTAATAAACTTTATTTATTTATTTTTTTGTAAAAGCATGACATTTACACATGTATGCTGTGGAGGCAATGATCAGGATCATTGGTTTTATTGAATGTTTGGGGGGATAATACATTTACTGAAGTTTCCGCTGTGATTTCTGTAGTATTCCATTCCAGAGGATACATTTAAAAAAATAAAAATAAATAAAAAAAATTTAAATGCAAAAAATCTGACTATGTTGGTTTGGTTCTTTAATCCTAGAATGTGGCCTATGGTTCATTCTAAGCCCTGGTCAGATCACACAATTTTTATTGTCTGTTGCAACTGTCACTATGTCAGATTATGCAACTTCAACTTGTGTCTTGATAAAATCTTGACTTGTCAAAGGTAACAAATGTGGCAGACTACACATTACTTCACGATTAGTCATCGGACATTTCCCAAAGAAGTCACAAGTGTTATAACAATATTTCTTATCTCAATTAAAAAATGTTAAATCTTATTTTAATCTCAATAAACACTGCTAATTGCTGACAACTAATAACTATATTATTTAAGGGCATTCATTATGACAATGATAGCATCAAACTTGCGAGTCCTTTTTAATATTAAGACATTTTCTTTGAAATCTAAGTGTATATTTTCCTGCCATGGGTTGTTTATTAATCAGTCCCTCGCCTGAACTTGTTGCGAGTGAGAAGGAGAAAAATGAAAGCACATCAGCAGCAAGGAAAAATCAGATGTTCAAAACATAATCTTTAAATTAATTACATATTAAAAGATTAGCAAATATATGACAGAGGTTTGTGATACAGAAATTACAGCGGAGCGTTAATTAAATCTTCTTTTTTCACAGAGCGAAACAAATCATCCACCTGCATAATTGAGTGGAGGAGCACAAACAATCCAATAATTTGTATATTATTCTTGGAAAAAATATCTTTTGAAAAAAAAAATGGTTTTAAACACATATTGCTGTGAGATTGTGTTGATTTGTTAAATAAAATAATAAATAAATAGTCTAGCCTAAATAAAATTAAAGTGAAATATTTAATTACAGCGAAACCTATGTTAAACTGTTTAATGACAAATTTGATTTAGCAGGAAATACTTTCACAATGTATTTGCAGCCCTGAACATGTTTCCTGATTACCTTGAAAGAACGGCTGAGAGAACTGAGAAACTTGTGATTTTAGGTTCACTAGCAACGGACCAATCAGCTTTTGATTCAAAACAATGCTGGACATTTATTAAGGTAAGTTATAGTATAACTTTATGTTCTTCTGTATTTTAATGGGATTTGCATTAGATGTTTTTGAAAGGATTATATAGTGATTTGATTATCATCAACAATTTGTGTGGCATACCAATGTCCTAGGAAATAGGCTACAGACAGACAGACAGACAGACAGACAGACAGACAGACAGACAGACAGATAGACAGATAGACAGATAGACAGATAGATAGATAGATAGATAGATAGATAGATAGATAGATAGATAGATAGATAGATAGATAGATGCATTATAAAGCAAAGTTGTTCGACAGTGGATTAACTAACAGTGCAACACTATACTCATCTCACAGATGTACAATGTGTATTATTTAATTTTTTAAATGTCATGCTTTTTGTAATATAGCAAACATCACTTGTTGAAGATACTGTGGGTAATTCATCTTTAACCTGTAATATTGGTGATGTAGTCTGTTTCTGAGGCAGCGGGAATACAATTATAATAGTTATGTAAGCCAAATATTTATAACTAAAATCGATATGTTGAAGAGTGATAGAGATTGCAGCCTACAACAGTTCTATTATATGACACACTAGAAAAAGCGTACAGTAATTGCCTTGTCACCTCAAACATGTTCTTATAGTCAAAGGAATCGCCATGCTACTACTGGATAATATTAAAAACAACCAATGAAGTGATGACAGAACAATTATGGAGACCATGTCAGATAGAGTGAGATTCTGTTTTGAAATATCCACCCTGCAAAAAAAAAAAAAAAAAACAGTTTCCTATTTAGATTATTTCTCTTGATTTATGTTCAAATATGTAGAAATTCTAAAATCAAGCATTTTCTAGAAAAGCAAATCATATTGTCTTGTTTTGAGAAATAATATGCCAAAATTAAGCGAGTTTTTCCTTTTGGCTCAAGATTAATTGCTTACTCGACTGGCAGATTGTTTTGCTTGTTTTAAGAAAAGATTTAATTTTGACATTGTATTTCTTTAAACGCCACAATGTGTTTTGCTTGTCTATAAAATGATTAGATATTTGGACTAGAAACAAAGTAAGAAAAGCATTTTTGTAGTGCAATCTTACAAGTTTCTACTCATTGAGAGCTTACGAAAACTTATTATTATTTATTCTGTGTATACAAATGTGCTCCTGATTTCATCCACTTGCACAATTGGGAACATTTTATTAACAAACATCTGCCAGGCCTAAACTTTACCTCCAGACAAATACGACAGCCTATCAAATAAGGCATGTTTATGTGGCATCGCTGTCAGTGGACTGATGCTATGATTTAACAAGCCCTCTGGAGCCTAGTTGTTGGTAATGTCATTTTTAATTGGCCCTGTCCGTATTGGTCCTCTATGTACATTGTAATATGAAGTATGCCCTGGGTTGTTTTTTGTTTTTGCAAATGCAAATTGAAGAAACAATATGTTGCCATAGACACTATAGAAACGTAAACTCTTGCCCACAGTTGTTTTTTTAACAAAGTACTATTATGAGATAAGCATAAGTGGCCATGCAAGATTATTAATCTGAGTGGAAATATGAAGTAACAGCAGTGAATTTTAATAAGCTGTCTTCAGAAATACTTTATCTATATATCCGTTGGCCATTTTTTATATTTTAACTTGATTTATTGTTTTGCATTAATATCAAATACCTTTTTTTAAAATGGCTTATATCTTATTCTTATGTTACTTGCCAGTAAAACATTTGCAAAATCCTGTCAGCACATCATTTAATTCACAATATGAAACATCAATAGCTCTTGATTATTTATTATTGTTACTTGTTAAAGACACCATGTGGTGTTTTCACATTATTAACATCTCTTTTGGTGTTTTTGATAGACAAACCTTGTTCAAATTTGTTCATTTAACATGATTACTGAGAAATATATCCTAACTATTGCAGTCTTAACAGAGATGGTCTCATTAATGGGTTTTGAAAATGGTTTCCCACCATCGGAAGCATGCTGCCAATCAAGCTAACTTGAGCTCTGGTTTTCTTATTATTATTTTCTTGACTTTCTGTTATGTTCAGGGGGTTTCCACTAGAGTAATTTAATTTTGAGAAGACAGCTAAGAAGATGGCCTGTGTAACATTAACATTGCAGTAAATTATTAGCTGTTTGATGACACAGTCAAGCCAAAGGCTAAGAGTAGTAATTATCATTACATGTCTGTAGAGAATGATACATAAAACACATTACCATACATCCACTTGAAGATGACACTGTATAATTCACTTCTCTTTCTTTTGTTGGTACTATTTTCTCCTTCAAGTGTACATTTACTGGCCACTTAATATCACATTGGACATTCTTTTACTATTAAAACTGCCTTATAGATGCCTTAGAACGAAAATATGTATATACCTAGGCATAGCCAAATAATGAGAATAATAACAATACAAGTTAATTACGGTGATTCCTATACATCATTGTTTACTATAGTTCTAAATAGTAAATTGTGTGAGTGTAAAATTGTAGTGAAAAACAGGCCAATCGGAATAAAACACAGAGTTCTGTGAAATTCCAAACAAGATTGGCCACAATGTTTCCAAGTAAGATTATACTGTTATTTTCTAAATAGCTATATCACAACTTATTATGTGTATGTGGGACTCTAATTTTGAAAATTGGGAAGGCTTTATGAAACAGGAAGCAGGCAGCAATGCATGGCCACAGACAAGATTATCTCATCTCTTCACTGTCATGAGTTAGGTTTGATCAGATTTTTAGCTGTTCCCTCCTACAATTAGCGCTGGTGACTTGGGTCAAGTCAACTTTTGTACACATCAGCTGCACTGACCTAAAATTATTTGTCAGTAATGCAAAAAAACATTTTGTTGTGTTAACATAAGTTTATTCGTTTTCTGGAGAGGTAAATAACTCTGTAACAAAACTTTTTAGGTTGTGCCAACTGAATTTTTTTTGTCTAAAGAATTGAAATACCTGAAGTTGAGTGAACAAAAAAAAATTCCTTTAGTTTTTTCTTTACTCAGTTTTTAAAAACAGTTGCACTGACCTAAAATGTCTGAAGTTGAGTAAATAAAACACTTTTGTAAATTGGTACTAAGAAAAAAGACATTATCAAACCAAAAAACAGTTCAATGGAAAAAAACTAACTAAAACTGAGACAAATGTTAACAAAACATTTATTGGACACAGAATTAGAAACAGGACAGGAGGCAAAACAACAATAAGGGTAAACAAGATAAAGAACAAAATATGGCAGGACAAACAGAGAAAACCACTTTGTAATGCATCACAGGGAAAAACAAGACTCAGCAAAGGGTCTGTGTGAATGAGGTGTTTTTATCATCCTAGTAATCAGTCCATCATGGGCTTCCAACTGTGTGTGTGTAATCAGGATGAACCAGAAACTGGTGTGTGTTTGTGAGGTGCATGATGAGAGTTGTAGTTCATTAAAGTGTCCTGTGTTTGTAGTTCACGATCACCAGCAATGTAGCCTGTGCTGGTGATCAGTTGTATCTAAAAATAGTCTATAACATTTGTTTTGTGTTCTCAAACAATTAAAAAGTTGAAAGTTCATAAGGCTTGGAGAAAGAACAGAGTGTACAATATCCCTTTAGTTATTTTTTTACAGGAAACCCCCAAAAACCTTTGAATTATTGTATGAAATTTTGATTTGTCAGTTCATTATTACAGGGTTTTACTGAGTTCTAACGACATTAATATTATTATTGGTGCTACTGTTAATTTTGTCGTTGTAGTTAGGGTTAGAAATACTGCAACCTTTATTTTTTAAGTAAGAAGGTCTGAGATTAACGTAAAGTATCAAGTTGGCAGAAGCTTTTTTGTTTCAACTTGCAAAGTTTTGCTCTCAAAACTAATCATTTAAACTAATTGAAGAAATTTGATTAAGGTGAAGTAAATATGTTTAATGTAGTTGTAAAACCTTTTAACAGATTTTTGCCAAACCAACAAAAACAACAAAACAAGTAATTTCACCTTGTTTCCAAGTTGGATTTTTTTAGTGTTTATGGCACAGATGCTTAAACATCTCTCAAAGACTTTTTTTCATACTGACATGAAAGCTTTACTTGGTTGCTGGAGATTCTTCAGCTGCACAAGCATGATGTGCACAACCCTGCTCCAGCACTGTACTCTGTTGGATTGAGGTCTGGTAATTGTGGAGGTCATTTGCATTTAGTGAACTCAGTGTCGTGTTGCAGAAAACAGCTTGAGATGATTTGAGCTCTGTGACATGGTTGTGTTTTTTCTGCTTCTAACAGCCGTCACAGTGCGGGTTCAGTGCGGTCATACGGGAATGAACATGATCAGCAGTACTCAGACAGGCTGTGCTGTTGAAATGATGCTCAATTGCTACTAAGGGGCTCAGAATGTGTCAAAAAGTACATCCTCACACCATTACACCACCATCAGCGGTTTGGAATCAGATCCATGCTTTTATGTTGTTAACACCCAGTCCCGACCATCTGAATGTAGCTGCAGAAATCAACACTCGTCAGACAAGTCACTTTTTAATTCTGATGGCTCTGTATGAACTTTAGCCTCTGATTTTTGTTTTAGCTGATCTGATATGGTCTTCTGAGGCTGAAGCTCACCTGCTTTAAAGTTCAATGAGTTCAGAGATGCTCTTGTCCAGATTTGAGCTGTAATGAGGGGTTTGTGGGGTTTCTTTTGTCTTTCTATCGGATCAACCAGTCTGGCCATTTTTTCTTTGAGTCATTCTCAATAAGCCCTTAAGATAATTGTGCAACATTCAGTCTCTTATACCGCCTTTTATCAATATTCAGATGCTTGGTTTGGAACTTCAGCTGATCTTCTTGACCATGTTGGATGCTGTAATGCACTATGGTCAACTGATTTAGATATTCGAATTAGCAAACAGCTGAAAAGGTTTACTTAAAGTGGCCATTGAGTGTATATGACATGAATTAGTCCTGTATTGCCACTCACCATTGTGTAGTGTTTACCACTTCAGTTGAGTGAGTGAAGTGGAAGAGGAGTATGTAGTGTGAGGGGGTGTGATTGAATGGAGGAGAATCATTTGCATGTTAAATTTTCTGCCAAGTTTTTTTTTTTTTTTTTACATTGAATAAGTTAGAAATGAAAAAGTGAGTTCTATGCTGGTACTGACTTGAAGCTTGTATAGACATCTTGAACTTTTGAGTATAT
This sequence comes from Danio rerio, assembly GCF_052040795.2. Classification (NCBI taxonomy): domain Eukaryota; kingdom Metazoa; phylum Chordata; class Actinopteri; order Cypriniformes; family Danionidae; genus Danio; species Danio rerio. The sequence goes on along the minus strand of NC_141029.1, from coordinate 30,975,953 downwards.
CTTCTTTGGAATTGTTTGTGTACATCATACTTTGCGGACATTTTTTAAACTGAGTAAAACATTCTGAGGTCTCGTTTACACTAATACTTTTCAGTTTTAAAATTTATAAGTTTTGCTAAGGTTATGCCTTGTCTACACTACCCAGGAGTTTTCAAGCCCTGAAAATGGAAGTGGCTGTTTTCGTTTTAAATGCTGCTGGTCCGTGGTGCTCTGTCCATGTCAGATTGGATGGGGGAAAACGGAGACATCTGAAGACTGAAGCATGGCTGCAAACATTCGCCTATCTAAGCGAATGATTTTCTCAATATAAAGTGCACAAAGTTCAGACTGGCATCTTTTCCTTGTAAGTTCAGACTTCATAAAGAACTCCTGAGGTAAATCTTTAAATGTAACAGCAGTGTATTTTTAAAACGTTGTTCTTAACAGCAAAATGAAAGCATGAAATAAAATCTCTTAATTTTTATATTAACATCTAAAACATAACAAGTGAAGTTTTTAAACTAATTTCGAGAGGAGCACGTGATATAATTGACAGCAGCTGGCCACCTATCTACACTCATTAGTTAGCCAATCAGATCTATCCTAACCCACTATAAGTAGCCTAGCTAGACATTACTCCCTTATCTTCGTTTTCCGAAGAAACAAACGACAGGTCCGCTCTAGCTCCTCCAAAAGTTACTCACGGACAAAACGGATCCTCCACATCTCCTACTATTCTTCAACTACAATACCACACCACCTTTAATACCATCGTCAGCAACTACAAAAAATGACAAAAACAACAACAACAGCGACGGCGGCTGAGATCACAACAGCATCAGCGCAGCTACATACAAGAAAGAAAGCTCCGGGCTCCCTGAAACACCAGCCCCGTCTTAACAACAACCAGCCCAGCATGAAAGTCAGCTCGAGACCGAGGCTCCAACGAGAGGCCGTAGGCCTATCCACTCCAGCCAGATCACAATGCAATCCCCAGCTCCGCTACGTACCTTCTCCAGCATCATCATGTGTCACTCATATCCAACAACGACTGTCACTGAACTCCTCCAAACTCCTAGACGCCGGGACCATAATTCAAAGCCGCTGCATTAAACCCAAAACACTTGCGAATCCACGTCTTCACCGCCACCCCCAGGACATAACACGCTCCTGCCACACCCCCTATCCTAAACCGACATTAAACCCGCAATCTCTCCGCCTCCCCGGAGAATCAAGGAAAGGATTAAAAAGCAATATTGGATTTGGACATATTGCAGCAATCATAATTCTAAACACGGATAAAACCTATCTCCCGGACAATAAAGCAACTCTTGGGAATCCCACCTCACCTCTTCCATCCTGCAGCTCCCGATTCCAGTGCACACTCCAGTCCTCCTCTTTCAGCGATCCTTACCACCTACGCACCCCGCCCCTCTACCTTGCGTATCATTGCTTTTTCCCCCTCTCATTTTTACAAGCTCGCAGCTACTGCTGATTATTTTCTATTATAAAATAGAAATTACTTGTCGACTTTTGTCAATATGTTTATGCTTTTACTGAATTACGTTTGTAACTGACCTAATTTTCTGAATTTCTCATTCCAGGTTTCGTCTACTGAAGCACAGCCGATCTCGGCGCTCCCTTCCCACAACCTCACTAGCCGTCCACCAACACTACACCAGAAATCACAGAGCAATTCCCTGTTAAGCACATCCATACCAGCCCTACTGAAATGGACATTAGAACGTTTCTAAAAACGTCTAATAACGGCTCTTTCATCTCCTCATAATTCTGCCTTTTTCAGCTTTAACAGCATGATTCTGCCAGATGAATATGCTTAAATTATCACGTTATAAATCAAGCAATCTCTCTAATCTAGACGGCTGCAGCGCTCGGTTGCAATCAACATTACACCCGCCACCCGATTTCTGGCAATCGGAGGTCACAATTACATTTCGTAGTCCGTTTAACATTCGGATGCAAAAGTAGCCCACACATTTATGCTTAAAAACGATCCGCTGGATTTCGCCAATAACTACGGTGTTTGCACGTAATTCACCTACAAGTTCCCGTTTCTCTCTCCCTAATATCCCCCAGCTAAACTAGTGACCGGTTTTCTAATATTTGCATTCTCATTGCGGAAGAACCTCCGGCTTAAGCACTTCTATAGAATTCTTAAGCATCAATTTGGAGTGATAGAATTTCAAGCATTAATAAGCTACTTGAATAAATCGACAATCAGTCCCCTTTTATATTCTGGAAGAAAAATATCACGCTAAGCATAAACTGCTCTCCATCTAGAACATCAAACACACATGCGCATTATCCCGCAGGGATGCCTTTTCGTCACTCACCTATTTCATCTCACAGCAGCAATCTCCGGAATAGAAGATAAATGATCTAAATCCGATCTTGGCCGTAACAAACTCTGCCTGAAGGGCGTCGCGCACCAGAGGCGCCGACGGCGCGGTGACGCGACGCACTTACGACAGAGAATAGTAGATTAATGCGCACCAGACTCAAGCATTCATACTTTATCAAATAAACTAATCAATTATACAAATAGCGCTCCGCGGCGCGGCAGAATACGAAGTGTCCTGAATTGTGGCTGGGCACTACGGACAGCCGCATTGACTTCCTTATTATTTATTCCTTCCTGTGAAAGTCAATGGTTACAGGTTTTCAGCTTTCTTCAAAATGTTGTCTTTAGCGTTTAACACGGGAGTCACTAACCTCTGAAACTATAAGAGCTACTTTCGGGCACCGATTAACGTGGAGGGCTACCAGTTGGATAAACACTTCTCAAATAACAAATTGCTCAAATTACTTATAATTATAATTTAAGTTTTTGGTTATTTTTTAATAATGAATAATATTCATCCAGGTGTAGTCACTGATCATGTTATGATTCTCTCAAAGTTACCAACAATGATTTAACAGGGTAGGAAATACCCCGTAATTAATATATCAACGTGCAACACTATTTTATTTATCTTTGCAAATATTTACATTTTTAAATGATTACTTCCATATTAGAGAAAGCTTACTTGTAAGTGGTGTTATGGTGAGCTATTTTAGAACAGGCCTGTGAGCAACACACGAGAGCCTCGTGAGCTATCTGGTGCCCATCGGTACCATATTTGGTGACTCCTGGTTTAACAGAAATGAAATTCATAAAGGTTCGTAACCATCAGGTAGCGCTTAAAGCATGCGACCTGCTTATGCTTCCTTCCTTAAGCGCTGGAATAGAAGCCATTCATTTATTAGCTATCCAATTTCATCCTCAGTATATCCTTTTTACACAGATGCTGCCCCCTTCGTGGGGTATATTATCGGGGCCGCCAATGCGCTTCTAACTGGCAATAAAGTCAATACATTCTGAAAAAAAAAAAAAATTAAATAAAATAAAATAAAATAAAAAAAAATAAAAAAAAATAAATAAAATAAAAAAAAATAAATAAATAAAAAAAATAATAATAAAATAAAATAAATAAAATAAATAAAATAAAAAAAAATAAAAAAAAAAAACTTCTGTACATGTTCCTAGTTGCATAGGAAATCGCTGACTCTCTTTTGCTTTATTTTCAGAAACTGGTATCAGAAGCAGAGCCGCAGCTGACTCCATCTCTCCTTTTAAGATGATAATCCCATAACCACAGCATACACAATTTGCGTCAGCATTCATTTATACATTTTAAGTTACCCCAGAACACCTCATCAGTTTCTCACTGCTCAACACATCCACACATTCCGTTCAATAACATTTTTGGTTTCATAACACCTTAAAGTCATAGGACCATTCAGGCTTCCCACCAGATTCATAATCCAGTCACTCATTCAGAATTGGAGCCACCACCACAGCAGCACACAAGGGCTATCGTAACAACACATACAAACACTAGGAAAGTAGTCTCCCGACGCCTTCAAATCTTATATCTGACTCAGCCACAGCCATCTCAGGGAAGCTCAGAGGACCCTCACCAGCAGACGCAGTAATCCCAGCGGCCAAGGGCATGGGCCTAGTCCAGGGAGAGAATACGACCCAACCATACCAGCTTCCAGAGGGCAGAGGAACTACCCAGTCTCCCAAGGGCGCGGGCATGACCCAGCCATCTAGCTTCCTTTCTTCCTTCCAGCTGATTTGCACTCAGCCTTCTCCCCCTTTTCACTCACCTAACTCCAGTAGGAGTTCTCTCCCTGCCCAGGCCCCCTTGTCACCCCCGCCCCCCCCGGCCGCTGCCACAGAAGTTTTCACTGCCCCCCAACTTTTCTAACTTCTGTAGGACCCCGCCCCCCCCATGGCTCTGGCCCCCGCAGGGGCGTTACCCCGAGCTTCGATTCCCGCAGGAATCATCTCACTGCCCTGGCCTTAGCTTTTTATATTATGTCATTCCATAATGACATATAGTATAGCACTATTTATTTTTCTCTCTGTTTGATTTTATTTATATAAATTTATATCTATATGCACCCACGCATATAAATATGAATTTATATATAGTGCTGTCACCCTCACGCTCTGTTCCCGCAGGAACACCCCCAGAGCACCTATACCGCCCGTCACCCTCCAGTAAGAAGTCTTCACCTCCCCCTCATCTTTCCCGACTCCTACTGGAGCAGCTAAATAGCTCACCCAACCCCGAGCTGTGACACGAGTCATGTCACCGACCCTCCCCGGCCCTAGCTTTTATTTATGTTTATTTTTGTTTATTTCTCACACTTATCTTTTATTTTTTTAAATTTATTTATATATATGTATATATATATGCACCCACGCATATAAATATATATTTATATATAGTGCTGTCACCCTCAAGCTCTAACTCCCGCGGAGTTAATCCCGAGCACCGGACCCCCGCAGGGGTCATCGCCCAACTGCCATTTCCCCCTTCAGCTGGGGCTTCACCGACCATTCCTTTTCCCGACTCCAGCTGGAGATGGCACATACAGCTCTCTCTCCCGCAGGAGAGCCAAGAGCTTCGACTCTCGCAAGAGTCAGTAAAAACGCCCCCCCAAGGCCCTAGATTACCCCATTATATATTTATATATCTATATGTTTCATATAAATATATAATTATATATAGTGCTGCCACCTCCCAGCTCAATCTCCGCAAGGAGTGTTCCTCGAGCAAATTACTCCTTTGGAGTCCCCGCCCCCCCTGCCCCCCTTCACCCCCCTCTCCAGCCGGAGTCCTTCACTCCCCTTCCCTTGTAATGACTCCAGCAGGATTCCCGCCCACCCCATGGCTCTGACCCCCGCAGGGGTCTCCCCGAGTCTCTACTCCAGCAGGAGTATTCACAGCCCAAGCCAACTCTGCTCGGGTTCCCGCAGGAACCTGTTTCACCCTTTGCTCCAAAGGAGCCCTCTTTACCTTTTCTTTTTCAAATAACTATATCCAGCAGCCGGATATAGCATTTCAAGCCTTTTGGGGAGTTTCTTCGAATACACGGCTGCTGTCCCGAGCTTCATGCATTTGGGGAGCTCTCGAGAACCACCTGATCTCGTACTCCCCTCACATGCTCTATGGACCTGGCGGGAGCCCTGGGCTCAACTATCTCCGAGCTCAGGGTTCTCTCCCGGGACAGCATGCCAAACCTGCTTACAGCTGTCAAGCAATATCTAAGTGTGAACTCTTGAAGTGAAGTTTTTAAACTAATTTCGAGAGGAGCACGTGATATAATTGACAGCAGCTGGCCACCTATCTACACTCATTAGTTAGCCAATCAGATCTATCCTAACCCACTATAAGTAGCCTAGCTAGACATTACTCCCTTATCTTCGTTTTCCGAAGAAACCCCCCATCCACCCCTTTCTCCTCCTTTTCTCCTTTACAAAAAGGGGAGCTCTCGAGAACCACCTGATCTCGTACTCCCCTCACATGCTCTATGGACCTGGCGGGAGCCCTGGGCTCAACTATCTCCGAGCTCAGGGTTCTCTCCCGGGACAGCATGCCAAACCTGCTTACAGCTGTCAAGCAATATCTAAGTGTGAACTCTTGAAACACCAAAAATGTTATAGCACCATGTACATATTTATTCAACTGTCATCGTCACTGTGTGCAAATGTATTACGACATGGAGCCTAATAACTGCCTTTTTTAATTTTCGTTGAAGAATATGAAACATGAGGCTCGCTGTGTGGTTTCGGCAATTTGTGCTTTATGGCTATACGCACATAATAAAGATTATCAGAGAAAATGCATAGTGAAATACGAAATAGACGTCTCTTTTGCTAAATATAATAATCAGTAAGCTATAATTTTAATAATAAATAATAATTATAAACATAAAGTACAATAAGTTTACACAATATAGAAAATAAAGGCAAGCAATCAGTCAAACATGTGGAATCAGTGTACGTGGGTAGATAAATTAACAGGTATATTACTTATCTTTGCGCTTAGCCAAAACACGTTACCTGAGAACAAGTAGGCTTTTAGAGTCAAAAGACTGAATCAATAGATATAGGTCAAATATGCATCACATTTAACAACTATAGAAATTTGAGATCCAGCGGTAGATTCAGGATAATCTGGGTGATGTTTGGCTGCTCTCAGCCGGGCAAGTGTGCTCAAAGTTCCTGCTGACTGCCTGGAGCTCAGACGCTAAGTGTGTGTAAGGTCACGTGATGTGCATTTTCAGCTGTGTAGTGTGGATGGAGATCATTTTTAGAAATGCTAAATGAAATGCCAAGGTGGACGTGGATTGTTTTTATTCTAAAACACTGTTTTATAAATAAAACATATTCATGTAAACGCAGCCTGATTCTGCTGTTCCCGGCATGCTCTTGGCCATTTTGCTTTTTTTTTTTTTTTTCAATTATATTTACACATGTTGATGTTACCTCAATTGTTGACAATCTGCTGTTTTATGTGGTCATTTTCTAGAATGACGTTTTCCAAATTTTTATTGTGCACCAATATTGAAGCCTCATTAAGTCTTTTGTGTTGATGTTTGCATCTTACAGACTTCTAATGACTGAGTACAACACAAATATTTGCTTAATTCCAAACATGACATGTACTTTAAGAATTTTCCTGTCAATTGTTCTGAAGATCCGTAAGATCAGACTTAAATGTAAAAAAAAAAGTCTAACTGACTTGTATTGACCAAGGAATCTGCATCAAATTTGGTGACTAAAATGTTAGTATCACCTAAAGGATTTTTTTTAAAGCAAACAAATTGTGTTAGGAACCCCCTGACGATCAAACATCACATTATGGTGTCGGCTTATGCACAAGCAAGCATATTTTTCCTCCTCAATGAAAAAGTGACTTTTCTCTGAAGTTTATCTTCATAACAGCCGCCCCACTGGTCCATTTCAAATCACTCCTAATCCCTAAACTGCCTGGCGTTCAGAGAAGAAATGCAAATGTATTTGATAACATGAAAATTTAAGAAAACTGTAGAAATACGGCAGCAATGCTACAAATTTCCCAATACAAGATTCAGCGGGGGTGTTTCAAATATTAAAAAAACACTGCAATATTAACTTTGCATTTATTCATCTAGCACATTTTATGCTAAATCACTTGGAAATGAAGAAGAACACATGCGGTTACTCACAAAGAAATAGATTTTAGATTCACCAGAGGTAGTAGCACAAACCAAATCTAAGTGAGAGCAAAATGAGTCCTTATTGCTGCATTTTGCCAGCAGTGACACAAAATGTAAAATCTAAGTAACATTTAGAGAGCATTTATAGGAGTAATTATCTGAATACATGCATAAAGAAATGCTGTGCATTATATTGCAATATTGCAGAGTGCATATGAAAATGATATTTATGTTAATAGGTTGCTTAAAGAGATAGTTCACCCCCCAAAAAATCTTTAGTAGAGCAGTAAAGAAGATTTAAGTGGTAACAGTTGTTGTAAATAAATGTCAGTGGGTGCTTTGATTAAAAACAACAGTGTCATGAACACCAGCAATCACTTCTTGGAATGACATATATGATCTACCAATCCCTGCATGTCGATACACACACCGGTCACCATTCTCCACTGATCACACATGTACAGCTGACTCTCGTTATTGATTATCCACACTATATATACACACTACACACATCAGTCTGAGGTGAGTCTTTCTGTCATGTATATTTCCTGTCACTGTGTTTTTGCCTTAGTCTAAGTTTGTTATGTTTGTACTTTTGGATCAATGTCTTGTTTATGACCTCATGACTGTTTTCACTATGATTTTGGATTGCCTTTTTGATTCTTGATTTTTTTTTCTTTTTTTTTCCAAGATTACCTGCAAAAAAACTTTCTTTAATAAAGTATTATTAAGCTGCACTTGGATCTCACCCCTCTTGTCTTTGCCATGCCAAGGCATAAATGTGACAAACAGAATATTTAGCATTTCATTTTTTTTTTTTTTTTTTACCAAAAGAGAATAATGGGTGAGATGAGAATATGAGAAAAAGGCTACATGCTAGTTCACTTTCTCTGCAGCTCTAGTCACTGCGTAGTGTGAAGCAACCCAAGTTGCCCAGATTATTTAGAATTTCAAAGTGATGGCACCCCCTGACGTCAATTAAATGAATAATACAAATCTTCTTTCTTCTGCTGAAGAAAAAAGAAAACGTCACTTTGAATTGAGGGCAAAATGATTAGCCTTATTTTGAAAATTTTATTGTTTTTAAAATACTTTCCAAGAAATTTTTAATGGAGCAAAGATATTTTCACAGTATTACCTATATTTTTTTTCTTCTGGAGAAAATTCTGTTAATAAGTAAATTCTATTAGTTAGTTAAAAAAAAGTTTGAGGTCATTATTATTGCCACAATCACCAACAATCTAGCCCATACAGATTGCTGGAGAACTACAAATCCTGTCACGCACCACACATTCACATCTGTTCCTGTTTAATATTGATTACACACATATGGCCGGAGGATCATATACAAATCGTTAAACTGATTACTTGGACTTTAAAAGAAGCACAAACAAACACACGAGTAGCAATCTTGTTTTGCTGTATTTTGAACATTTGATGCATTTCTTTTGCCATGCCTTGCCATGTATAACGAGGAGACTGACACGGAGGGATCCATTATGCAGTATGTATTGATCACAATCTCTCTCAAACACACAATATGCACCTGAGTGCACACACACACACATCCATAGTAGTAGTAAGGGTTTTAAGAATGACGGTGAACAGACACAGAGTGAGTCACCAGACATGAGTAGAGGGCAATGAGCGTGAATCAGAGTCCGTGTATCAGGCTTGGATCGAGGGCAGGCAGCGAGAATCAGAGTCCGTGTATCAGGCTTGGGTCGAGGGCAGGCAGCGAGAATCAGAGTCCGTATATCAGGCGTGGGTCGTGGGCAGGCAGAAGGTGAAGCAAAGTAAGAGACAGGCTGAAGTCGTATACAAGAGATCAGGCTGGATATAACGCTCAGTAATGCTGGCCGGGGCTGAACAAGACTTCGCACTGACTGAGTGTTTGAGTGCGGCTTTAAAGAGGTACGTGGGTCGTTAACATGATTCAGATCAGGTGTATGCGCAATCAGTGTAGATGGATGATGTAATGCTAAAAGTCTGGAGATGGTGGCCTCTGCTGGCCAGCGAGAGGAATGACCGGGACCGAGTTGGTGACACCATGTTTGACCTTAAAAACAATACAAATAATATTTTAATTAGATTTTAACTTTAACTGTATGTCTTGGATGGCTTGAGAGTGAGTAAATTAACTGGAAACTATCCCTATAGCATTAAATAACAGTAAAGCAAAAAGAAAAATAACAGAAAACTGAAGGGGAAAGTCCTATTGACCTTATTCTAAAATGCGGAAGTGCGCCTGTTTTCGCGATTGTCTTAGAACTTCCGTTTCAGTCGCCTATGGGAGAAATGACAAGGAATAATAAACGGCAAAAAACGGTCAAACTACTAGCTCTACAAACAAATGTTTGCATGACTATACAGACCAAGTAGAATAATATGACAAGGAAATATCAGTTTGCAACATCAAACTGCGAAACGAGACGTTTTTAATGTCTAAAAATGAATGGAAGTGAATGAGACCGGAAGTCTCGTGCCAAAAAGATTCAAATGGCAGCGCCCGCTCGTCTGCGGAGAATAAGGTCAATAGATCTTAAAATCTTAGCATAAGACCCTCGACTGTCAGTTCTTCTAAACAATAAGGAAAAATGATTTAAAGATTACAATCAGTGAATTGTTAGTTATGGAGTATTGTTTTTATTCCAAATGTAGCATCATATGATTTTGTTCAGACCTTCAGGAAACCTCCGCCAGCATTGAGACAGCTTGTCAGGTTTGGCTCTCCTGGGTTTAACTGGGAAGTGATCAGACGTGTCTCTTCTGTTCCCCAAGGACTTGATCCTGCCCACTGACTGTGTAAACCTGCTGCCATAACTGTGTGGATGAAGGCTTTCTCAAACCTCACTTCCTTCTTAGCTAGATCACATTACTCAATTGTGTGCTATAGACTTGCAACATACAGTGTATGTATACATGTCAAGCAGAGCAAAACACTCCATGCTTTGAAGTACCTTGAAGCTTATCTTTTGATACAAACTGGAGGAGGCAAAGTCAATTTGTTTGTGATTTACAATGTCAAAACTACAATTGTGCAATAACTTGATGCTTTTTCTAAAATATTGCATCACCCACTGATGCAATTCTTCACAGATGGGAATGCTCAGGTTTCACAGTGTTTTTGACAAATAACAAATGACACATAAGCTTCATTTTAAAATGGTTCCGATTTTTATTTGACCTTTGAAGTATCGATTTCTGCTGGCATTTGGTATATACAGTTCAAATAAAAAACATATAATAGTGACATTTTATTTTAAGTCACAATTCAGGATATTAACAAAACATTAAATAACACTAGTCTACGAAACTACTAATTAGCTGCTTATTAATAGTAAGGTAGAAGGTGGGTTTAGGTTTTGGTTATGATTAGGGGTGCATAATGAATGAAGGAAGACATTTTTACAACAGATTTATGCAGTATATACTTAACATTTTCTGTTGATTAAACATATATACTTGTACAAATATATGTGCTGTGTTATGTAAAACTATGCCCTAAATTAGTGTTTCTCAAACATGTTTCTTGAGGACCACAAGCTCTGCATATTTTCCAAGTCAAAAAGGTGCACACTGACACTGGTGGACTTTCTGGGGCATGTATAGTCCTCTTCCTGCGCCTCCTTGTCTGGTGGTTTGAGCAAGAGGAAAGGCGTTGTCATCAGAAGAGGGAGCATGTTTTAGAGCTGGAGCAGAAACTGGTGGGCATTGTGGGACTGGAGCAGACACCGGGGTTCCACACAGTTCTAGAAGACTCTTCAGAGGCTCAGAGAAAGGTGGTCTTCGGACAGCCCGACGCGGATAAGGCAACAACTCCAATCCTGCCTCTATCCCTTTGTTAAATTGTCTGGCTCCGAAAATATCCCTCGCTGTTGCCCTCCACTCAGGCCTCCCTCCTGAGGGTTCTCCTCCTTCAGGGCAACAGAGAGAGGGGAGCCAGAGATTAATAAGGCTGCCTCAATAAACCAATACAGGTTCCAGTCTTCCTCATACGGTGGCATTAGAGAACGGACTGGTTCCAAAAGTCCTCCCTGAAAGAACATCATAAGCAGCATATCGCTGTGAGAGCTCTTTGGGGCTAGCTCCAAAAACTCTTTAATGTAACGCTCTATGGAGCGATTACCTTGCTTTAAAAGCATTATTAGATCATCTGCTGGATCCATTATGTGATCGCGTCGTTCTGTCACGTTACGGATTTTAACGGAAACAAAAAGGTGCGGATCCAAGTGCAGATATTTATTTACAGTGCAACAAACATGGTGATCAAAATACAAAGTAACAAACAAACGACAAAACCAGAAACTAAAACAAAGACAAGGCTCAGAAACAATAACTCTAAAAACTAGACATAGCAAAAAATACAAGAACAAGATCAAGAAACTCTGTATGCAAGACCTACTAGAACTGGGGACAAGAACGACAAGGAAGACAAACGACACGATGACAAACAGAGGTGGAATGGTTGTATAAATAGTCCAGATAATCAACGGTAACACAGAACAGATGTGATGACAGGTCAGTGTATATGTTCCGGCGTATGTGCGTGGTATGTATGGAAATGTAGTTCCCCTTCGGTTGGGTAACTTCAGTGCTATAAGTGGATTTGATCTTTGTAAAAATCCATGAAATGGGGAGGTTGCGGTTCAGAAGCCGCTTGTCTGAAAGAGTATTGAACGGGCCAATGAATGAATGAATTGGCAGCGTAAGCTTGCACAGGTGTGCTTCATTGGCGATTATCCCAGCATATAAGCACACCTGGAGTGAGCAAACGCCATCCTTTTCGCTTCAGAGACTTTCTGATCGAGTCGATGAGGATTCCTCCTGCTGTGATCCAGTGATTCCGAGCGGACGAGAGCATTCTCCCGGTCCAGAGTGTGTACACGCAGCGGCAGACGGTCGAGCTGGGGTTCTCCCTTGCCTGGCGTTCTTTGGGTCCGGTCCTCCAGAGCAGTGCGTATAAAGTTGCAAACTTCACAGAAAGAGCAACACAGTCATGCAGCACGTCCTTTTCAGGAAGGCACTCCGATTGTGCGTTTCTGGATGCGGTGGTTTCCTGTCCTCGGATGATGGGCACGGGCACTGTGTTGCATGCCTGGGGGGTCCAGCATGTTAATGCGCTGCTCGCGGGCAGTTCATGTCGTCATTGCGATGCCATGACTGTTGCGCGGTAAAGATCGCTGCTAGCCTTTCCAAAAGGGCCAACCACCCCAGTTGTCCCCTGCTCTGCAGGGGGCACTCGGTTTCAGCGAGAGATAATCCGTCGCCCATGGGCCCGCGGACCTCCCGCTCCTCTAAGCGCTCCATCCAAGCTTCGGACCAGAAGTCCACCACGGCATCGGAAGGTGGGCTTTCATTGTCCGATGATGATCCAGGCCCGCTCGCCCCCTCCGGGCAGGTCAGCGCTGTCACAACGGATCCTGAAACGGACATGTTAGCCATGCTTTCCCGGGCTGCTTCAGCCATGGGTTGGAGATGGTTTATCCCCCAGCTCCGTGGCCGGACCGACTAGAGGGGCGTTCCCTTGTTCCCGGAGGTGCACAGTAGGCTCACGCGGTCTTGAAGGGCACTTTTTTCTGCTCTTGCTGCGTGTCCCTCCACCCTCACCACTCTTGATGGTGGGACAGCCAGGGGGTATGTGGCGATTCCTCATGTTGAGTGCACGATGGCGGTCAATCCGCGCGGCGCCTCTTCTTAGCGGGGTCCGCCTCGTCTCTTATCGAAAGCCTGTAAGTTTTCTGCCTCCCTTGGATCTAGAGCTTACATAGCTGCGGACCAGGCTGCTTCCGCCGTGCATGCGATAGCAACCTACCAGCGCTACCAAGCACCGGCGCTGGCCGAGCTGCACGAGATTGGGTCCAACCCAGGCTTACGAGCTTCGCACTGCCGCCGACTTAGCTCTTCGGACTACTGAGTCCGCTGCGTGTGCATTGGGGAGGATGATGTCCACATTATTGATCCGGGAGCGCCACCCCTGGCTGATATGCACGAAGTCGACAAAGTCCGCTTTCTTGACTTCCCCATATTCCAAGCCATGTTCGGCGACACCGTCTGTGAATTCACCCAGGAATTCAAGGCGGTGAGAGAGCAGTTGATGGGTGAAGCGTCCCTGGGACAGGCCATCTGGAGAAGAGTAAACTTGCTCTTTCCCCACTGGAGGGCAGGGCCCCATTTCCTACGGCACTTTTTACTGCCATGAAAACATCAATGAAAGAGCACTTTTTCCTTCCCCAGATGTGACAGCACAAAGCTTGCCAGTCCGGGACGCGCTGCCTTCCGGCTGGCAGGTTCTACGTGCTTTGCCAGTGACTCACGAGCGCTGGGGGGACGGTTTCCTTTCCCTCAGCCCTCTAGCCCCCTCTCCGGAGTCAGGGTGCGGAGCCAGAGCGAATCGCTCTCCTCCAGCTCTTCCGCGGGACCCTCGCGCTTCCCGGATCAGCACACCCACTCCGCGCTGCCCACCGCTGGTACGTCAGTGATTGTAGCGATGACTCCATTAGCGAGGACTCTGCCTGCCTGGTTAGCACGGCCAGCCCCTCGCCGTGGCTCATACGCACAATCAGACTCGGTTACGCGATTAAGTTTGCGAAGCGGCCCCCCAAGTTCACGGGAGTGTATTTCACCAGGGTCAACCCCCTGTCCGCCCCTGTCTTGCGAGAGGAGGTTGCTGCCCTCCTGGCGAAGGGTGCAATCGAGCCAGTTCCTCCAGCCGAGATGGAGAGTGGGTTTTTCAGCCCATACTTCATTGTACCCAGAAAGAGCGGTGGGTCACGACCAATCCTTCTGCGCATTTTAAACCGCTGTCTACACAGGCTGTCGTTCAGAATGCTCATGCAGAGTTGCGTTCTCCAATGCGTTCGTCCTCTGGATTGGTTTGCAGCCTTCGGGCTCTCCCTGTCTCCGCGGGTCTTCACCAAACTCGCGGAGGGTGCCTTAGCGCCCCTTCGGCTCGCGGGCATCCGCATACTCAATTATCTTCACGACTGCCTGATTTTTGCCCACTCGCGGGAGCAATTGATTATGCACAGGGACAAGGTGCTTCGGCATTTCCGCCTACTGGGGCTTCAGGTCAACCGAGAAAAGAGCAAACTTGCCCCCGTGCGGAGGACCTCTTTCCCCGGGATGGAGCTGAACTTGATCACCATGGTAGCACACCTCTCCGAGGAACGCGCTTGCCTGCTGCTGGGCTGTCTGAGAGAGCTCGACAGCAAACTAGTGGTCCGACTGAAGTTCTTTCAGAGGCTCCTGGGGCATATGGCATCCGCAGCCTCCGTCATGCCGCTCGGATTGCTCCATATGAAACCACTCCAGCACTGGCTTCACGATCAGGTCCCAAGACGCGCATGGCACGTGGGCACACACCGAGTCTCTGTTACTGCGCTGTGTCACCGCTCCCTCAGCCCTTGGAACGACCCCTCGTTCCTACAGGCCTGTGTGCCTCTAGGACAGGCGTCCAGCCATGTTGTTGTTCAACAGATACTTTCAACACGGGTTGGGGGGCCGTGTGTCGCGGGCATGCAGCTGTGAGCCTGTGGAAGGGTGCCCAGTTGCAGTGGCACATCAATTGCTTAGAGCTGTTGGCTGTGTTCCTCGCTCTCCACCGCTTTTTACCGGTGCTGGAGCGGCAACATGTGCTGGTCAGGACGGACAGTGTGGCGGCGGCGGCGTATTTCAACCGCATGGGGGGTCTGCGCTCTCGCCGCATGTCTCAGCTCTCCCACTGTCTGCTCCTCTGGAGTTACCCGCGGCTGAAATTGCTGCGTGTCATTCACGTTCCAGGCAAGCTCAATCGTGCAGCCGATGCGCTCTCATGACAGCTGTTACACCCTGGAGAATGGAGACTCCACCCCGAGTCTGTTCAGCTGATATGGGCGCGATTCTGGGATCGATCTGTTGCTTCCCCTGAGGACGCTCATTGCCAGTTGTTTTTTTCCCTGACCGAGGGCTCTCTCAGCACGGATGCACAGGCCCACAGCTGGCCTCGGGGCATGCGCAAGTATGCATTTCCCCCAGTGAGCCTGCTCACGCAGTAACTGTGCAAGGTCAGGGAGGACGAGGAACAGGTTCTGCTAGTTGCACTTCTTTGGCCCAACCGGACCTAGATATCAGAGCTCTCACTCCTCGTGACGGCCCTCCCCTGGCGGATCCCTTTGAGAGAGGACCTACTCTCTCAGGGACAGGGCACCATCTGGCACCCTCGTCCCGATCTTTGGAACCTCCACGTGTGGTCCTTAGACATGAGGAAGACTTAGGTAACCTACTGACTGCGGTGGTTAATACCATCACTCAGGCTAGCGTCCCTCAACGAGGTGCGCCTACGCCCTGAAGTGGAGTCTATTCACTGAATGGTGCGTCACTCGCAAAGAAGACCCCCGAAACTGCCAGATTAGTGTGCTCTTTCCTTCAAGAGAAGTTGGACAGCAGGCTGTGGCCCTCCACTCTCAAGGTTTACGTGGCCGCCATCTCCGCTTATCATAACGCGGTAGCTGGCAGCACCGTGGGAAAGCATAACCTCATTATCCCTCAGATCCCCTTGAGCCACTCGCTTCAGTATCTCTAATATTTCTGTCCCTGAAGACAGCTCTGCTGGTCGCGTTGGCCTCCATCAAGAGGGTCGGGGACATGGAGGCATTTTTGGTCAGTGACTCGTGCCTGGAATTTGGGCCGGAATACTCTCACATCATCCTGAGACCCCGCCCGGGTTATGTGCCCAAGGTTCCTACCACCCCCTTTAGAGATCAGGTAGTGAACCTGCAAGCGCTGCCCCCCGAGGAGGCAGACCCAGCCCTATCTTTACTTTGTCCAGTTCGCGCTCTGCACATTTATGTGGACCGTACTCAGAATTTTAGATCATCTGAGCAGCTCTTTGTCTGTTATGGCGGTCGGCAGCAGGGAAGTGCCGTATCGAAACAAAGATTTTCCCACTGGATTGCGGATGCCATTTCACTCGCTTATTCGAGTCGAGGTCAGCCGTGTCCCCCGGGAGTGCGTGCACACTCCACTCGGAGCGTTGCATCCTCTTGGGCGCGTGCATGCGGCGCCTCTCTAACAGACATCTGTAGAGCTGCAGGCTGGGCGACACCCAACTCATTTGCAAGGTTTACAATCTACGAGTGGAGCCGGTTTCCTCAAGGGTGTTAGGTAACCCTTTGGTGATTGAGGAAACAACTCGGTAGGGTGTTGAGACTTGCTTGCTGCGCCATTTTCCCTAACACGGAGATACATGCACCTTTTTATCTGTCAGTAAAGTTCCCCGTCAGGTGAGCCCTGCAGCTTCCTCCGTGGCCCCCAGCACTGACTCAGCGGAGGAGTCACTTGCTGGCCCACTATGTTGTAGGTCTGCCCTGGGTATAGGTGCCTGCTATGCTTGATCCCCACTAGGCAATCCCATATGCTTATTCCGCCACGGTTAAGTCCCCCCCCTGGGCGGACCCGTGTCTTCCCTCTCCGCTAACCACTCTTTTGCTATGCGTACTCCCCCTTTTTAGGGCTAGTCCATATGAAAATTCTGCCATCTATCCCCCCTTGGGTAACGGATGGCCTTCGCAGCGTCCTCCCGATTGGGATTGCACGCTTCCGAACGTACTGTTGTATTTTCCTAGAATTATCTAGATGCTCACGACTTCCCAAAAATATATATCTAATCCGTAAGACTTCTGTTGAAGTAGGATAAATTAGGGCCATGGACACGTTGGAGGACCGCGCCTCCCATGATGTGGGTGCGTCACGCTTGCTTGACTATCCCCTCATCGGGGGCGTTGGTAAGGTGCAGTCATTATGGCACTTTCCATAGTTCTCCCATTTCGTGGATTTTCACAAAGATCAAATTCACTTATAGCAACCGAAGAGGAACGTTCGAGGTTACAGAAGTAACCCTTCGTTCCCCGAGGAGGGGAACAGAAGTGCTATACTCCGTCGCCATAATGACTGTCCCTTAGCTGTTTGAAAGTCTCTTCAGCTTAAAAGGCGTTTGCTCGCTCCAGGTGTGCTTATATGCTGGGATAATTGGCAATAAAGCACACCTGTGCAAGCTTACGCTGCCAATTCATTCATTCATTGGCCCGTTCAATACTCTTTCAGACAAGCGGCTTCTGAACCGAAACCTCCCCATTTCATGGATTTTCAAGATCAAATCCATTTATAGCACTTTCGTTCCCCGAGGGTTACTTCTGTAACCTTGAACGTTTTTCTGCGACGCTGTAGTGCCAACTGAGTCCTGGTGCACTACAGCGCCCTCAGGTGGTCACTGATGTGACACGCAGATTCTGTCTGGCACTGCTAATAGAAGATGTAGTCCAGGTGAATTGCTGGGAGTGTTCGTCAGCAAGGACAATCCCGCTGGTGATCACAACAGCTTTAGAGTGTCACAAAATAGAAGGAAAGAAAGCATACCCACAAACACTCTCTCTGAGTGACATTATTTCTATAAATGTGTTCAAATAGCCATCAAACAATTGTCCCATTTGGCGTTCGGTATCAAATTCCATTAAAGCAACACTCTTCAAGCAGGTCATATTCGCATCCAATAGCCTCATTTGTCTGGGAGGCGTGCATGAAATGTTACTGAATGAAAGTGAAATTGCCTAACTGCAGTTAAAGTCGACAGATTAAAAATGAAACACCCAAAATTACATGAAACTTCAGATGAAATGTGGATAGCATGGAGATGATATGATGTTTATCAATCTGTGCTTTAACATGTGAAACGGGATCATGAAAGGAACATTCAATAAGCAACTCATGTAAAAACCTTAATCATATTATTGTCTTATTCAGATTAAGGCAAATAAGTAGAGTACTGATAACCATGCAAATGTAGTCACTGACTTGGTAGGTGCAGAAAATAGTGTCAAACAGCCGTGTGTGTATAGACTATCCTGTCGCAGATAGCAACTAAAATGTAGAAAACATATAAGATGTTAAAAACATAAATCAAAACAACCGAAATAATAATAAAAGAGTAATCATTTAGAAAAACCTTAGAGTAATGTTTTCAGCATCTAACTGATCAATGCCATTAAGTATTAATGCTGTTCTAAAGGCAAAAGTGGGTCTGACTCAGTTTTAGCAAGAGCAAAATTATTCACAAAAATATTTCTGTAATTGAGTCCTTTGAGTAATTGAGTTTTCTATAGTATTTGTTAATTAGACGCCTGCAGAACGAAGCTGTCTGAGCATAAACATCTTAGAATTATTAGCATGACACAAACATTTCTTTTGTTCTTATGTTTATCTCATAAACTGCTGTGAAGAGCTGAATGGACTAATGTTATAAGAAGTGACAAATAAAGTACAAAACAACAGTAAATAAACACTTTTCTAATACAGATAAAGGAATTACCCCTCACTTTAGAGTCTACTCTGAGTTATCACATTTATGCAGAGCGTGTCAGACACAATGCTGCTGTGGTTTAACAATCGCTGCTTGTTCTACAGCAACAAATGTACTCCTAAAAAGTATGCAGGTTTAATTGTGTTTAAATGGGTCTGAAAGGCTTTCGTATGGAAAGAGTTGTTTTGGAACTGGGCCCTCATCTTTATTTGACTAGTTTAACATTTAGCTTCGCGGTCCTGACAAATTGCGTAACTGCAAAGTAAACAAGAATGTGCCCAACAATTACAGTAAATGGATGTAGATGCAGCATTTGGCAGACATAACCATCCCCACAGGAAGCTTTTCACTATCATCAAAGAGCTATTTTCTGTGCGTGTACACAGAGATGTTCATTAATGTATCATTTCAAACATGATTTCAGTACTATGGCATCAAAGCATGTTAAATTGATCATTTTCCTAAAAAGCATCGCTAATAATAGACTGCAAAATTATAAATAATGGCATAAATGCAGCACGCGGCTTTTCTGCTAGTTTGAAAATGCATTTTCAAATGCTATTTGACTTAACATGAACTCAAAAGAAACAAATCTTGCTCTGAATATTAGCAATCATGTATGATTAGATTCCTGGAGCAAAAGACACTTGTTCATTGCAGCAAAGTGCACTGGTTATTTTAGAACACTTTGCTGCAACGAAAAAAAGAAACGAAAAAGAAAAGTTTTGGTTCTTCTAATAAATAAATACTGCATAAAAGTTGGAATGAACTTTAATTAGCCTTTTAACTTCTTTTTACATAGCTTTTTTATTCAAATAAAACATTCATTCACACAAGTACAATGTCTGATTAAAATATCAGGAGATAATAATAATAATAATAATAAATCCTTATTTCTGCTTTTTAATATCTTGCGATATTCAACTCCCATATGTGGATAACTTACACTTCACCCCAACACGAGGCGCCTGATTTATGAAATGTGCATAGTAACCTTAAATTGAACTTGCAACAGAATAAATTTTTAAGTATTTATTAATAATTGTGGCTTGATATGATCATTTAAAGAGGCCATATTATGGGTTTTTGAAAATGCCCTTCCATGTAGTGTGTAACACAGCTCTAAGTGAAGTGAAATATCTAGCTAAGGCTTAAATTTGTAAGAGTATAGTGTTTAAAACTGTTGATTCATTTATAAAAGAGTCGACTCATAGTGCTTCAAACGAGTCGCCTTGATACCGAGTCATTAGGTGTTTCGCCATGACGTACTAACGAAACCAAGTTATTCACGTGCACGCGCAAACCCGGGAGATTTGAAACCTGCGGCCCCGCCCTCTGACACACAAACCCCCACACACACACACACACAAACACACACACACAAACATGCCGGTCGATTGAAGTCACACTGCAGATGGTGTTATTGAGTCTCTACCCAAAGATGAAACCTCAGCATAAGCCCAGCTTTAAGCAGTTGGAAACTACTGGAAACTTCTGGAAACTACATGCTTCAAAGAATACTTTGTTTGTTAAAGGAAGGATCAGTAAAGACTGGACATGGATCAGTTTCTTCCCCCATTTCTCAAGTGTAAGTACGTGCGATTAAAGTTGCCTCGTTTACTCGGGCTTGCAAATGTATTTAGCTGTGATTTGTTACTTGCAACCGTGTGTACTGTCTCAGATTAACTCGCTATATTCTCATATCGCGTGCAAAGCCACGTTAAAAACGTGACGCGTGCTGCTTTGTTTACATTCCCGTGGAGTGTAATGTATGTGTGTGTGTGTGTGCGTCCGCGTTGTCGTCCGAATTAGGTTTATGTGTGTGTGTGTGTGTGTGTGTGTGTGTGCGCGCGATGTTGTCTGGGGGAGGGTTACGACTGTGTGTGTGTGTGTGTGTGTGTGTGTACGTGTTTTTGTGACATATCAGGACACAAATCTGTATAATGACATGGGTATGACACAGGTATTACAAAAAGGAGGTGAAATATGAGGACATTGGTGACGTCCTCATTTCTCAAAATGCTTATAAATCCTACAGAATGAGTATAATCAGAGAGTAAAGCTGCACACAATCTCCTGTGATGGTAGGGTTTAGGGGTGGGGTGGGGTGAGGGCAATATAATAAACGGTTTGGGCTGCATAAAATGAATGGAAACCTATGTAATGTCCCCACTTTTCACAAAAACAAACATAAGTGTGTGTGTGTGTGTGTGTGTGTGTGTGTGTGTGTGTGTGCGTGTGTGTGTGTGTGTGTGTGTGTGTGTGTGTGTGTGTGTGTGTGTGTGTGTGTGTGTGTGTGGACGCGTGCGCGAGGACGAGGGCAATATGTGTGTGTGTGTGTGTGTCTGTAAAAAGAGCAGAATGTGACAAGCTAGGAGATCTCCTCGCCAGTTCTTGGGAGTTTTTGCTCAATAAAATAGTCAGGCGTCTGTATTTTGAAGTCCATCGTCTGTATTTACATTTATCCACTGGCAGCTAAACTCCACACTATTGAGCGTGTATACACTCTGACTACTTCTATTTTGTTGATTAGCTGCTGGGCATTTCGCTCTATCTCTGGCTGAAAGCAGTCAGTGTCGATCAATCGCAACAGACTATCATCGGTCCAATCAGCGCAGATTAGCTTCGCGCTAAGGAGGGGTTTAGGAACAAATTAATCACTGGACGATTCATACGGGAGTCGCTGGGATAATTAGGTAAAAATAAATGCAGATTACAAGACCATGAAAGTGTTTTTTGACCTTGCATGCATATTAGACTGTTGTTAGAGACCCTTACAACCAAGATATGACCCTATTTTATGTATAATATGGGCTCTTTAAAGTGGTTGAATTAAGTCAGTATTTAAGGCAGGGGTGTCCAAACTCGGTCCTGGAGAGCTGGTGTCCTGGAGGCTGTTTCTCAATTTGCGTTCTTCGGCAGTCTTGCGTCCTCTTGTTTTTGTGTAGCATCACCATCAGCTGCCAAAGTTCAGTTCCAATACTCAAGACCGCAAGAACAGAGCATGCGTGAAACGTCTTAGATGTGTTTTTGATATCAAGAACGCAACGATGCAGACTTGAGCACCGATCTCGCTTTAGAAGTCCCAGAAGTCATTGCGACTGAACGTGGAAAGCGCACCATTTTATTTCGATTTATTATTAAAGTTCAGAGATATCACTCATTTACCTCAGGAGCTTCTCTTAATGAAATGGTGAACATAAACATTACCATGAACATCCTAATAAAGAAATAAAATTTGCTGCTGAAATTTGTACTAAAATCAGTTTAATTTATATTGTATATTTATAATGTTTTTATGCAGAGTATATATTGTAAAAAGGGGAAAAACAATAAATCATTGTATGAATGCTTTAATGTTTAAATAATTTTCCATTTAAAACGCGTGAAGGTTACGTGACCATCAGGAAGAATGCAGCATCTCATTTCTCACAGGACGCGGTCTCCACAAGAACACAAGTCTGTTCTCTGCGTTCTTGGAATTGAGAAACAGCCTTTAGCTCCAACTCTAATCAGACACACCTGATGCAGCTAATCAAGCTCTTTCTAGATATACTAGAAACGTCCTGGCAGGTGTGTTGAAGCAAGTTGGAGCTAAACTCAGCAGGACATCGGCCCTCCAGGAACAAGTTAGGACACCCTTGATTTAAGGTAAATATGTTTAGATTTGGTAACACTTTATTTTGATGGTCGATTTGAGTATTAGTAGACTGTCTGCTTAATATCTGTTCATACGGCTCCTTCAACAGACATTTAACTGACTTTGCAATTAACGTTACATGTCAACTTACACTAACCCTAACCCCAACCTAACAGTCTACTTATAATCTAATGAGAATTAGTTGCAATGTTACTTAAATTCAACAAATGGACCATCAAAATAAAGTGTGACCTTAGATATCACTTGCATCTGTACACATTCGTCCATAAAGTTTGTTTAATACAGATCACAACTTTTGCATGCAATGCATTTTGCATTGTGCGTATGCCACGTTTATAAATGAGATTGCAGAGCTGTGTCCAAAATCACCTTTTAGATCAGGGGTCACCAATCTCAGTCCTGCAGGGCCGGTGTCCCTGCAGGGTTTAGCACCAACTTGCCTCAACAAACCTGCCTACATGTTTCAAGTGTACCTAGTAAGACCTTGAATAGCTTGTTCAGATGTGTTTGATTAGGGTTGGAGCTAAAATCTGCAGGACACCGGCCCTCCAGGAACAAGTTTGGTGACCACTGTTTTAGACACTTAAATAGGACACTTTTTGAGGGGACAGCTATTTGAAGTGGTGTCTGAAACCACAGTGGCAGCTGTTGTTGTGCTGAATAAATTCCTGGGTCTTGCCAGTTTCATCCATTTTATTAAATAGTCAAAAAATAACGTTTGCTGTTTGTTCATACTACTTATTGAAAAAGAGCTGAATTCGAGGCGGAGTGGGGTGCAGCTTTATCCCCTTGTTAAGTGTGCCGTCATGCGAAGTGGCTTCCGGGTCCAAGCTCTTTTTCAAACTGTATGGGGAGACTTAACAAATGCTAATAATAAATATTTACAAAGCATATTGTAAAATGTAATACTTTTGAAAATCATGATCGCAATATATATCCATGCCTAATATCTGATTGCAGAAAGTGATTGATTTTATATAAATTGTTAAAATATTGGTGTCTGTGATGCAGCAAGTCCAGAGACTGTTGTATACCCCATGATTTTAATAAGATTCACTTTAATGTTTGTTATGACTAAAAAGTGGTCATGAACAAATATTTTCTCAATTCAAATGAGCAGCTTGGACCTGTAAAGAGTATTTCATACGTGACCAATACGTCACGACTTACCAAGCAGATTGCCTAATGTTCAATCTATTTAAATTTGTAAAAAACAATAATTTAATTCAGTTCCTTCATGTTGTCCAAACACAAATCAATTGTGTGGAACCCAACAATTTTTTTTTATAGTTAATGGCATATATTCCTTAATCCTTTATTAAATTGCTCATTTAAGCAATAAATGTCAAAGACGAAGATTTGTGCAGCTTGTTCAAACTAATTTAAAATGAGCTTTAACAAAACAATTCTTAAAGGTACAGAAGGTGATTGTCTTCAGAAGCATTTCTTGTAGTGCTGGTTGAAAGTCTCTTCACAGTCGGATAGTAATGATTTAAATAAATGATCTAAATGTGTTTATATGTATTTTTATATTTTGGGTAAAGCATAAAACTAAAAAATGTTCATCCAATTAAATAGAGTCGGACCGACATCTCCCATAATTCCGATAAGTAGGCGAAACTGTCTGTCAGCAAAAGCAGATTTGAACAACTGCGCAGCCGTTTGTACGCAGCTACGCCGACCGCTGTTGTTGCTGCGTGTTCACAAGAGAGGGTTCGCCCACGAGATCGGTAAAAACCTTCTGAATCAAAACTTTTTAAAAACCTGAGTCAATATTGGAGTTACCTTTGCATGCTGAAGGAAGGATGAAACAATGGCTGAAGGATTTCTCTTAGACAGGTAATGTTTTGTTTTAAAACTATTTTAGCTTCATGCAAAGCTGATGTAATGTTAGATGTTGTTGTTACAAGCGAGTTATAGCTTCACAGAAGTGTTGTTCAGCCACTAAAATCTTCCGATGAAGAATTGATAAGACTATTTTCAGTTTTATAAGGGACCTTTTACAGCATCGATAATGTAGATTTTAATTTAGTTTAACAACAAAACACAAGTAAACAGCACCATTCCACCTAGTCTTTCCCTATATTTACCATGCAACTCTAAATATTCACTCTGAAATATGTCAGTTTAACTTGCTCGCCGCCGGACAAGCACTTGTCGCTTTTAACACGAGAGAGGGTTCTTTTGCTGTGCTAGAAGGCGTGGCTCTAGACGGCAGGGGAGGGACTGTGATTCAGAGATTTATGCTAATCTGTTACCTACTGCACCTTTAAGATTCTTTGGGACAACTTAATTGTTTTATGTTCAATCTACTTACATTTGTCACGTTAACCTAATAGATTTGTGTTGGGATGAACCTGGATGAACTGTGTGCATTTTTGCAATAAATGTTTGAATTTCTTCATTTGTTTTCATTTACTTCTTCAAGTGGACTATGATAGTTTATCAGTAAAGAGAATGGTGAATAATGTTATAGAGGTTGATTCCAAACACAGCTCAGGTTTCTCATTATAGGAGGCTGTGTTCATTGATCCTTGACACTAGTCCTGTAAAAACTGATCAAACAACACCTTGCTCTATGAAAAATAATGAAACACTCATCTTTAATGCCGTATTATTATATTTAATGCATCACAAACAGATGTGTGCAGCCATTCAGAACATTCCTGCAGACAACTAAAATAACAACTACAGAACCAAAGCACAAATGACCTGCATAAATGACCAACAAGCATCGTAGCTTCTCAAAACCTCTAGAATTCTTCAATGCAGTATAGAAATGCCCTGGAAACCACAGAGAACACCTCATATAATCGAACTAAACCCCCCTTTAAACACTTTATCAATGACAACCACCAAAAATACATCATCAAAAACACACCACATTCACTTTGATACTTTGACCCAGGCCCAACACCCCAGAAACCCCAATGGTTATCATCTTTAAATGCCCTAGCAAGCCCATTAACAACTGTCACATACAACACCTTTGCAACTTACATAGGAAAGTACTTACTGTAGCACAACTTATTAGTGAGGGTGTCTAGCAATGTCCTGAAAACTACACCGAATGCTCTAGCAACCACACAGCAGACAAAAAGAAGCATTTACACAACATATGGAAACTTTTTTTTTGTGTGAGTGTTTTGTCTGTTCATTTACACAACAACAGCATTTTGCACTTTTTTGAAAGCACATTTCTTTTTTACCATAATATTTTTATTTTTCGTTTTCAGTTTGTACACATTGAAATACAACATTTTACAAACATTTTACAACAATAATAACCTTGTTGCATTTACAAATTATACAAAATATAAGGATATATATATTTATAATAAAAACTAAAAGCAAACAACAAACGAGCAAACAACAATAATAATAACAAATAATAATAATAATAAAAAAATAAAACTGCTCCTCTTTTTTTTCAATTATGGTAATCTATTCAAACATGACAATTATAATCATACTAAGTACTAGGCAAAGCAAATATGTATTAAGTAATGTATCAATGCAGAACTATAAAGCTGGAACTGCATTATCCATCAAATATTATTCATCAACTTCTTCCTCTGTTAATTCCACTTCTTTGATATAACTAATGAAAGGACTCCATATGTTTTCAAATACACGTTGTTTAGCCCTTAGTATATAAGTTATTTTTTCTAATGGCAGACTTGACAACATTTGTTTTATCCATTGAGTAGCGTTTGGTCTTTGCATCTTTGTCCATAGCAAAGCTACACATCTTTTGGCATAAAGCAAGCTGAGGTCTATAAATATTTGTTCGCTTCTACTATAGTTTGAGTCCTCTGGGTATAAACCTAGCAAAAAAAGCTTTGGGTCAAGGAGGATTTATTTTGAAATAATTTTTTCACTTATAATTCTCACCTCTTCCCAAAATAATTTAATTTTTGTGCACTGCAAAATACAGTGAAACAAGGTTCCTCTAGCTTCCAAACATTTTGTACATATATCTGGTATGTTTTTATTATATTTATTTAATTGTACTGGTGTTACATATGTCCGCATGATCCATTTATATTGTATAAGTTTAAGACGTGAATTTATAGACATAGTATGAGCTTTAGTGCAGGCTTCTTCCCAATCTTCCTCCGAAAATTCAGATTGCAAATCTTCCTTCCATGCATTCAACTTACAGTATGAATTCTCGGGTGAGTTCATTGTCAGCAAACCATAGAACTCTGATATGATACCTTTTCTTAGATTATCTTTTATCATCATTTTTTCTAAAGAGGAGTATTTGGGTCTATTAAGATCATTATCTTGATTTGCTTTAACAAAACTTCTTAATTGAAGATATTTGAAAAAATGTTTTCTATTAAGATTAAATTTAAGCCTCAACTCTTCAAAGGACATCATTCTATCTGAATCTGTCAAGTAAAGATCTTGAATCATTTTAAGTCCTTTCGACTCCCACAGTTTAAATGTTGCATCTGCTCTTCCTGGTACAAAGAACCGATTGCCCCATATTGGACTAAATTGAGACAGTGAATTTGAGTTTTTTTGATATCTTTGTACATCAAACTATATCTGTAACATATGTTTTACAATTGGGTTTTTTGTTTGTTTGCGTCGTTTTTTTGCAGTGTCTGAATAGATGTATGAGGGAAGAGGTAAGGTTAAATTATAAGATTCCATTTCTACCCAATGTGGAGACTCACTTGTTGAGAAGTAGAACATTATTGACCTCAGCTGTGCCGCCCAGTAGTACCACAGTATGTTTGGACATTTTAAACCTCCTCTGTCATATGGCAGGTATAACAAAGACAAACGCACTATTGTTCCATATAAATCTGACAAACATGGTTTTAATTTTTGCAAACAGTTCTGAAGGTGGAGGTAATGGAATATTTTGAAATAAATAAAGTAGTTTGGGTAGTATGTTCATTTTTAAAATATTAATTCTTCCAATTATAGAACTTGGTAGTGACATCCATCTATCCATTGATTCGTTAATTTTTGTCATTAAAGATGCATAATTAGCATCAACAATATTTTCTAATCTTGGTAAAATCTGTACTCCCAAATATTTAAACTGTTCAACAACTCCAAATTGGGATGCCTCTACATCTGGATTCTTTCTTTCATTTGAATTTAAGATTAATATGGAGGATTTTGTTTTATTGATCCTATATCCTGAGATATTGCCAAATGTTTTGATTAGTTTTACCACAGCTGGAATCGATTTACTTAATTGTGACATAAATAGAATGACATCGTCAGCATACAAGGCTATTCTATGTTCTGTTGGTCCTAGCATTATCCCAGAGTATTGCTGATGTGAGCGTACTGCAGCTGCAAAGGGTTCAATTGCTAGTGTAAACAACAAAGGAGAGAGTGGGCAACCTTGTCGGCATCCTTTATCAATTTTTATTGGTTTGGAAATATTTCTGTTAGTTAGGATTTCTGCAGTCGAATTTTTGTATATTACTTTAACCCATTTTATGAAGTTATCTCCCATTCCAAATCTTTCTAAAACATTGAAAAGATAGGGCCATTCGACCCTATCGAAGGCCTTTTCAGCATCTAGTGATAAGAGTGCTGTATCTGATATTTCTTTGTTAATGTGAATAATGTTTAATACCCGTCTTACATTTATGAAAACCCTGCCTTCCCATTATAAATCCATTTTGGTCTTTATTAATTATATATGGTAATGATTTCTGTAGCCGGTTTGCTAAAAGTTTACATATTATCTTAAGATCGGAGTTTAACAAACTTATAGGTCTCATATTTTCACATTTATTAGGGGGTTTACCAGGTTTTGGCAATAAAATAATTAAAGCATTATTCATAGTAGGTGGAAAATTACCTTTTTGAAATGCCTCCAGAAACATTTCCATTAGTGGAATTAGTAATTTATTTTTGAATTTTTTTATACAGATCTATTGGGAGACCATCTGGTCCTGCCCTTTTTCCTGATTTCAGGTTATCAATAGCATTCCCTATTTCTTCTATATTAATTTTCATCTCCAAGTCTGTTTTGTGTTCGTTTAAAAGGACCGGTATAGGTAATTCATCTAAAAACATTTTTTGATTTTGTAAATTGGTCTTACTTTTTGCTTCATATAGTTCTTTGTAATAGCTTTTTAAGACATCATTAATTTCAACAGGATCCACTATATCCTTTCCATTTACTCTTACAGTTGTTATAGGTGTTTTGGTCTCCAATTGTTTTATTTGCCATGCTAAAAGTTTACCTGATTTATCTCCCTGTTCGAAAAAAGATTGCTTTAGTCTCAAAAGACTGGAGGCAGCTCTAAAAGCAGAAAGCTTGTTGTATTCAGCCCTCAAAATCATTAACTCCTTTTGAATTTGTGGATCATTCTTCTCATAGACTTTTCCTTGAAGAGTTTTTATTTTATGTTCTAATTGTATTCTCTTTTCTTTTGTCTTTTTTGATTTTGAACCTACATAACTAATAATATGTCCTCTGAGGAAAGCTTTAAAAGCTTCCCACTTTATGCATGCAGATGTTTGTGTAGTATTAATTTTAAAAAAATCTTCAATCTGCTTTTCTATATATGTCACAAAGTTTTCATCTTGTAACCATTTATGCTGAAAAGGCCATCTAGTTGGGTCTTTTGTCAATTTTCTATCCACATATTCTATACAACATGGGGCGTGGTCTGAAATCACATCACAATATTATCGTAGAAGCTGTTGTGAATTTTGGCCCGTAATTCTGATGAAATTAAAAAAATATTTACGAGAATATGTCTTAAAAACATTTGAGTAACAAGAATATGATTTTGTTTGTGGTTTTAGTTCTCTCCAAATATCCAGCAAATTTAATTTATTAATTAAATTAATAATTTCTGCTCTACATTTTTTATGTGTCTCGTCCAGTCCAGTGGATCTGTCCAGACATGGATTTAGTGTACAATTAAAATCTCCAGCTATAATATATAATCCTGGTAATGTTGATAGTGTAAAAAATAAATCTACATAATATTTAGGGTCATCTGTATTGGGACCTTATACATTTACCAGGTTTAAACATTCTGATAGTAGAGACCCTTGAACTATTAGATATCTCCCAAACTTATCTTTAAGTATTTGTTTTACTTGAAATGGTACTGTATTATGAATAAGGGTCACCACTCCTCTAGCCTGGGATGAAAATGATGCTGAGAACACACTACCCTGCCATCTCCTCCTTATTTTGATTATGTCATTTTCTAGTAGGTGTGTTTCCTGTAGAAACACTATTTTAGAGTCCATATCTTTTAGTTTATTCATGACTTGTTTGACTTTTTTAAGTTGTTGTAGGCCTCTGCAGTTCCAGGAAACAAAATTAAGGGATACTCCTTGAGACATTTTTTACAAATGAAAAAAATAGATTACCTTGTATTATGAAAATAGGATTACAGAGAAGCAAGACGAACTTGGATGTACGAACCCACATCCAGCACACTGAACAACATGAACTACCCCTTTCCCACTTCTGTGGGATCTCCCCTAGAAACATCCTGATTCCCAGTATAGCTAAACACTGCTCCACACTAGTGAGGATCAGTCAAACCACTCTGTGTTATCCCTTTTACTGAACCCTCACTGCCGCTACTTATTTTAACAATTTACACCCGTCTGCAACCAGTATACTGTAGTCTATCCGTTTCACACATATTTCCTTTTTTGTCTGATTATCTAGTAATTTATTTTTTTGTATATATAATTTAACCTGATAGAGGCTTCAGATATTACAATGTATTTTGATTACCTGCTAAAAGGTTTCAGATATCAGTGCACTTTCGATTGTTTCATTCTCAAATATTCTAACCTCTTTTTTTTAACTGGTGTTAGTGTCCTCCTTAATTTTGTTGATGAATTCTTGTGCTTCGTCTGCCGTTTGAAAAGTACGAGTTTGTTCTTTATATGTTACCAGCAGCCTGGCTGGGTTAATCATTCCTTGTCGAATCCCCAAGCTGCGCAGTTCCTGACGTATTGGGTCAAATTGCTTCCGACGTTGGTGTATTCCAGTTGCCAAGTCAGCAAAAAACCTTATTTGCTGGTTCTTGTACCGAATATCTTGTTTGGCCCGTGCAGCTGTGATGACTGCCTGCTTATCCTTGAAGTTAAGGAACCGCATTATCAGCGTTCGCGGCGGAGCTTTTGGGTCCCTCATTGGTCCGATTCGGTGTGCCTATTCGATGATACATGAGGACTGCAAAGCGATACCATTCAGTAATTCTGGAATCCACTTATCCAAAAAGGAACAGGGGTCTCGTCCCTCGGCGCCTTCCGGGAGGCCCACCAATCTCAAATTGTTTAAACGCGATCTGGTTTCTAAGTCCACAAGTTTATCCTCCAATGTTTTGTTCTTTGACTCAAGTCTGTTTACTTTGGTTTGCAGGTGGGCAACGTCATCCTCTACGTTTGAAATCCGCAATTCCGCCTGCGACACCCGTTCACCACAATCATTTATCTCCTTTCTCATACTTTCAATCGCCGTCAAAATTCCATCAAATCTTGACGAAAAGTCCGTCTTTAGGGAGTTTATAGCAGCCAGTATGTCGTCTGCTTTCGCTCCTTCAACTGTGCCCTCTCCGTTAGACTCATCCGCCGCGGCTACTTCGTTACCCTTCTGTGTTTCACCACAGACACGGTAATCTGTTAGTTTCGGCTGTCTCGACGATTTACTATTTTTTTTATTTAACTTGGCAGACTTCGACATTGTAGCGTTTACCTCAACCTTATTCTAACACGTTTTGTTGCTTATACGGATGTTTTTAGTAAAAAGTTGTAATAATTAGGACAAAGCAGCGTGAGGCACGTCTTCTCAGGTGGCCGCCATAACCGGAAGTCTGAAAGCACATTTCTATGTAGACGTTTTGGGAAATGATACTTTCTGATACGTTATCTTCTGTGTCTGTGTGTATATAAAATGTATGCGCAAAACTGGAATATGGCATAAAAGACATGCGAATAAAGCAGCGTTTCCATTAAAAAATCATCACAAATAAACAGTAAAAATGGATATTGCTGCTGTAGGAGAAACTGCGTGAATCTTTTCTCTGTTTAATAAATAACTTGTGCCTCACGTATGCCGTCATGCAATGAACATATGGTGGGGTTTGAAGCCATGAGACCTAATGTAGACGATCTTGAAAGTTCTGGAGGTGATTAATATAATAGCACTAATCAGGCCCGCCCCTAACCAATTTGGAGCCCTACATACAAGATTTCAGGTGGCACCCTGTTGCATCGTAGTAAGTTCCACTGCTAGTGTACATATACTAATAAAAAAACTTTTTAACTTTGTCTTGGACATTTTTATTTAAATAAAGCAATTGCACATTCAAAATACCTAGAAAGAAGTTTTTTTTTGCAACTGTGGGACTGAGAAACCTCAGCAGCACATGTGAAGACAAAAGAGGAATCCCGGTTGTTAACATGCACATCGAAAAAACAGGCAGCGCTCATGCATTGTGAAGCCTGCAAAACGGCGCTTCATGAGGAAGAGTTGGCACAGTGAGTTTTGCAAGTACACAAAACTAAAATGTAAGCAATATGATGATGAACGCATTTTAACTAAACATGCTATGAAGCAGAAAGGAGGGATGAAGAGTCAAGGAGTTTAGATTAGGTCTAAAAAAAGATCATGATTCTGGTCTAAAAAGACAACAGATATCTTTCTTATTCCTTCATTCTCTTTTCGGCTTAGTCCCTTTATTTTAATCAGTGGACGCCACAGTGGAATGAACCGTCAACTTATCCAGCATATGTTTTATACAGTAAAACATGTCCAGCTGCAACCCACTACTAAGAAACATCCACACACACTTATACACTACGGCCAATTTAGTTAATCAATTCACCTATAGCACATGTGTTTGGACTGTGGGGGAAACCGGAACACCCGCAGGAAACCCATACCAACACAGGGAAAACATGCAAACTCCCCACAGAAATGCCAACTGTGTGTGTATATGTATAGATTGTATAGTGCTCATTTTTTCTTTTCGTATAAAAAGTTTATCCTGCTCAGTTATGTGCATATGTTTTAATGCACATTTTCAAAAATTATGCTCATCTTGGTGTTTCCATCAGCCGATGCTTTTATGTGCATATTCAAAATGTGCATAAAAATAGGTCAATGGAAATATAGCTAATAACACATTCTTTGTGATTGACTCTGAAGCCAATTATACTAGTTTTAGTGATGTGTTATCCGTGTAAAACATATTTTGGAATGTCATGATTGACCAATTAGAATCATGTATTCCATAGTAATCTATCAATATTCTATAAATAGCAGTAAAAACCTAACAATAATCAATAAAAAAAAGTCATTATCACTATCATCATGACTTTTCACACTTGAACCTACGTTAACCTACAGCCATATTAATACTATTAACATATTAACCATATATATTGACATATATTGCAAATTTTGTTAATTGGACAAATGCCTCAATTAAAGCTTTTATTTACATTTTTTTAAAATCATATAGGCTTTTAAAATCATTATTCTAAACAGTCTGTGCTTTACCCTAGCTCATGTGTTTTCCATCACAGTTTGTCATTTCTCTCAAATGCTAAAATGACTACACAAAACAGTGTTTCCATAACTGTCAAAAGCAAATAGTGCATGCAATTAACTGTGATTGCAAAACATTGGTGTATGATTTTCAAAGAGTACATTGTTTCACACTATATGTTTGGCAGCACAGCGCAGGGTCAATTATGCAAAAATGCACTGAAGCAGGTAAAAAGAGGTGCTACAGTAAACCTGCTACTAAATTGCCAGGGTTAAGCAAAGTGTGAAAAAAGTACCATTCTGAAAAACAAATCTACATCTGACACTATTAATATGCTTAAAAATGCAGCAATTAGCTTTGAGTGACTAGAGCAGTGTTGATCCAGTTTATATTACGATGGCTAAAGTTGTTATTAACATGCTGAGCAGACAGAAAGCTGTTTTTTTTTTTTGCTCCATCAGGGACTTTGGGAACCCTTGGCTTTGATGTTTATAGAGAACTGACACTTGCCTTGACTGACACTTCATTAATAATGCTTGTGGTAGAGCACTATAGTAATGATGTTGTTTTGAACACAATGCACACAGAAAGCCAAGTAGGGGAAACGCTATTTCTTTTGCTGTAGTTTTAGCTATTTCAGTGATGTGTCCAGTGGCTCGAGGGCTTTGCTTACCCATTAGCTTCCCATAGGAATTGGCAGTGTAACAGTACAAGTTTTTTTTTTTTAAAACAATCTAACATTATACACTAACGATTAAAAGTTTGCACACAGGCTCATTCTGAAAAGGTAGCTGTCACATCCCTGACTTGTTGCTGCTGCTCCAATCACCACTCTCCCTCACCATCTTGTTCCTACAGCTCCAATCATTGCTGTCCCGCAGCAGCCACCTCTCACCACACATGTGCACAATCACCTGAATTCTAATTACATACACCTGCACCATCAATCACCGTTCACTACACAAGCTCACTGATTCCAGTCACTCATCTGCTGGAATTGAAGTCAGATGGTTCACCTCACTTTCTCCCCCACTTGCCTTTGTTCGTGGATGTCTCCCTTCTCCTATGGACGTTTCTCTTCACCGGTGGATGCAAAAGCTGTGAATAATGCCTAGTTCTGACTGCATGATTTTAGCCCTGATTTTGGCTTCAGACAGGTTTTGAGAAATCGCCGACAAATGCCTGAAATCACAGGCAAATCGGTGCTCATGCACGTGAGTGACAATCACACAGTATGAACTATCAAAGACGCGATCTGAGAGAATCGCAGATGAGTCGTCGATGCCTGTGAGATATTTGGCATGCTAAATATCTGGAGCTTTCAGCGATCCAAATCATGCCGTGTGAAATGAGTTTTGACTGAAAATAACATCGGCGATCGCCTACAGCCAATGAGAGAGCATGTGTGTATATGTGTGTGTTTGTTGTCAACCTGCAGGCCATTGGGAAGATAGGGGAGAAGTTAAGTGCTCATTTTCGATTTATTTGGACCCACAAAATGGAGGAAAATCTAGTAGAAGTTTGACAGGACTCTGGAGCACCCGTGTCTGTTTGAAGTTTCATACAGAAAGTTAAAAAATGATTAATTAATTATCAACTTAATTTGAGGAGAAATTGCTTAATCCCTTCAAGCCCAGGTGAGCAAATATGCACATTTTTTACCCCATTAAAGGCTTCTTTCTCGTTATGTTGTTAATAACAAAACATATACAATGTGTTTTTGACTGTTAGATGTAGTTTGGACGAAGTTGTCGGCGATCCTTTCTATTGTAAAGTCATGCAATGTGAAAGCCCCTGTCGCCGATCCATCTTGCACTGTAAACAAAGCAGCAACAAAACGCTACCCAAGATAATCATGCAGTGTGAAAACATATGTGACACGACTACTTTGAAAATCATGCAGTCTGAACTTGGCATAAGGGAAGTGACTATATTACACTGGTGGTTGATGGAAGATCTGTTGTTTATCTAGTGAACTGCTAACTAAATCGCTCTCATTCTACAAATATCACTTAGCTGCTTCTCCTGTTGAAATATCCACATTGTTTTGAATAAACTGACTAAAAGAGAACTATTCATGTCTTCACTGTGTGACCAGGACAGTGGCTCTATTTACATTTCTGGAAATCGTGAATGTAGCCACAGCTCCGTATGGCTGCATTTTGACTTTAAATTGAACGCTATAGAGCGGTATGATGCCGTTCCTTTTTTCGCATATCAGCTGACCTCTTACCTGCATGTGGACTGCTTTTCTGTTGTTACCATTTTGTCCGGTAGCTTGACACGTACATCGGTGGACTTGATATGCAGAGCGGAGTTGACCACGATGACAGGGTTTGAGTCTGGTGAAGAGTGGTTCCAGAAAGCAGTTAAAAAAAAAGCTAAAAAAATAAATAACAGGGTGAGAATGTGTTAAAAAAAATCTGAAAATGTGGTAAAAATCTGCCTAGGGCTTTTCTTTTTTGAATTGCTTTTCAAAACTCTGTGGTTGGGTTTAGGAAAGGCAGTGGGTGGGTTAATCAATGCTTTTGAAGTTGCTATTGGTTGGGTTTAGGGAAGGGGGAGGGTGGGGCGATCAGTCAGTTGGTCAGTAAGTTAGTCGGTTTATTTTGTTTTCGCAAATCTGCCAGAGGCTACTGTGTAAACTTTCTCAGATCTCAAATTTGTCTCGCGAGTGCCATTCACACCTGCTGTTCTCCACCAGAGACTGCTGTCGACTGACTGATTGACCTATCGACTGAACCGAATATATCCAGCTGCACACATTTCAGGCACAAACAATCTAACACACACGATCTAGGCAAATCATATACGGTTAATGACAGATCAGTCATCTATTTTTTTTTTTTTCTTGTTTAATGACAACTAACTGCTTAGGAGCATTACCACCACCTACTGAATTTCACAAATATGGCGGTCGAGACCGCCTGTGCTACGATTGCTATTTATTATACTGTAAACAGTTTAGGGTTTCCTATTTTAGTCATTATTTCGTTATTCTATCGTAACAATCATTTTAACATCTGTGCAGTTTTGGTACTCAAATTATGTAAATAAAAATAATTAAATTAAACATTTATGACTTTATTCACATATCCACACACACAAAGAAAACAATAGACCATCTAATTGTAGGATTAAGTGTAATAAACTAATTCCGGATCTTAATGTTGCCACACTTAGTTAAAATTGTTAGGTATGTAAATGTAAAAAACAATCAATAATGTGTTACATTAAAATGAATTACTATAGTTATTAATTAAAAATTAATATAGTTATAATCTACTATCTTTTAATAAACTATATATATATATATATATATATATATATATATATATATATATATATATATATATATATATATATATATATATATAATTTTTTGAAATTTTTACGTTATGGTTATGGTTTATAAATACTATATAACAATATAAAAACAATATATTACTATAAATTACTATAGTATTTAATGTGGGAAAGTATAAATAAAACGTTATTAGAAAATTAAGCAAATAAATACTATTCAATCGCTGGAGTAAAATATTGTCATACATTTATTAAATGTAAAAAGATTTTTATAACATAACCATATATAGCCTATACATATTAATTTCCTATTATTTCCTTAGTTATAACGAATCCATTATATAAATGAAACCTGTCAAGTTTATATCGTTTAAATTTCTCTGAAAAGTGTTTCAGCAAAGCCAGCAATCGAGTATCTGCTATATTGACTCTACCAGATAAATAATGATTGATCATCTATGATAACTAATAGAAAACTGTTCAGTCTGTTCCCTATTTGCCTGTCATGATTGCCTTATTTGTGAAATAGTATACACTATTGTTTTTGTACAATATTATTAAGAATTTACATTAAAATATATTGATGACAATGACCGAGAAGACGTTAATAACATAAACTTCCATCGTAACCATATATGTTCTGTGTGTGCCTGACACGAGTGCGTGGGTCTGCGGGTCTGCATCTGAATATTATTGACTGAACCTCCCTCCACCTCCCCTAAACCCAACCAATAGTGTTTTCAAAAGCACTAATTTATTTTAAACATGAAAAGCAGCCAAACATACTACAATATAATTCGCAATTTCCAAAAACGAATACAGGGCTTCATTTTTAGAATGAGCGTATGTTAAAAGTTTGGCATCAGGACTTTTTGTTTTGAAGATGTCCTATATTCATAATTATAACTATTGATAATTATGTGAAAACTGATATATTTTTACTTTCGTTGATGTTTTGATGGAAAAAAACAGCATTTATTTAAATTTATTTTAGTCTTATTGAGCCATTGATAAATGAATGGAATATAATGGTACTTTTGAATTGTACTGTATCACAATTTTCACAAAAATATGAAGCAGCCCAACATTATCCAAAACTAACAATAAATGTTTTTGAGCAGCAGAAACATATTATATAACATATTATATTGAATACTATTTTACTATTGATACTAAAGGATCATGTGACACTGAAGATTTGGAGATATTATGCTAAACATTCAACTTTAAATCATAGGAATAAATTATTATTTTTTTACTACTTTCGATAAAACAGTTTATTTTGAGTCTATGTGTTTTTTGATTAAATAAATACATGCAAGAGGTTTTTTAAACATTAAAATCTTGTCATGCATCTTAAAATGTTTGCCCCGTGTGCTTCTCCAGAGCTGTGGCTGGCGAGATAAGTGGTTTCTTTTCAAATCTCTGTTCTCAGCAAAAACAATCTGAAATCCCAGGTGTGCAGTTCAGAGCTTCATCAGCAGTTGTACAACACTGTCACATTAGAGAGGCATGAAGTTCTCCAGCATACCCACTGCGTATAATACAGTTTCTGTTAAGGCAATTCAGCTTAACCAGCAATGTCAACAGCACCACTTAAAACTTGAGTAACAGCTGGAGATGTGGACTAGAGTTTTCTACAGTCACGCAATGCCACTGAGGATAAGTCTGAAAATGACTTATAAATTACCCTTCCATTCCCTCTCTGAGTAACCTGGAAAGCCATTAAAACCAACTAAACCCTTACGACGGCAGGGCTTTTATTGCAGATGACATATTCTGAACAGTACTGTATATTGTATATTTTACTGGAAAAAGAAAGAGAAAACAATGAATTCAAGAAGAAAAAAAAGACACTTATATACTAGAATGAAGCAACCATGCCAAAAAAGTCAGGACATCTACCTTAACATGAGCTTTAATGTCATCCCAATCTTACTCACCACAGGCTCATTTGGAAAATGTACCCTGCTGTATATTTTTGAGAACTGAGAAATATGTGCTCGCGGGTACATATGGGTATATTTTATGTGTAAAACGATTGCTCTGGGACTGTACTACTGACTGCTTATCTCTGTTTGGATGGTTTTTCCAGTGTGACTGATTTGCATGGTAGCTCATCGTGAACGGTGCCAGAAATGGGATGTGGAGTGGAGCACAACAGACTAGGATTCGACTTTGGCAAAGGATGGTTCCAGAAACCAGGTTAAAAAAAAAAAAAAATTTTATGCTAGAAGCACATGGGCGTGATGGCTTTCCTTTTATTTTTGAAAATACTATCGATGGGTTTAGGGAGGGGGATGGGTGGGTCAGTCAATTTGATTGTCAAGCTGATATATTGGCTTCTCTCATGCACATGAATAGGATGTTAATATTTGCGGGTTAAAACTGTTGCCTCACAGCAAGAAGGTCACTGGTTTGAGTCCCAGCTGGGTCAGTTGGCAATTCTGTGTGTAGTTTGCATGTTCTCCCTGTATTTGTGTGGGTTGGGTGCCCCTCTGGGTGCCCCGGTTTCCCCTACAGCCCAAAGACAATTGCTGTAAGTGAATTGGATTAACTAAAATGTTTGAGTTCATGTGTGCATGCAAGAGCGGATGGGTGTTTCCCAGTACTGGGTTGCCAGTGGAATGGCAATCACTGTGTAAAAACACATGCCGTAATAGTTAATTCCGCTGTACCACCCCCTGAAAAATAAGTCTGAAGTCAACTAGGCTGAAGGAAAAAGAATAAATGAATGTATATGTCACTCTTTAGTGGATTGTGAAAACAAAAACTACAGTACGACATAGTCCAGGAATTATTTGTTGCTTTTTTTTTTTTTTAAATGTAGTTCTGGGCACATATTTGAGTCTGGGTTGATAGGGTTTAATTTGGAGCTGGCCAACTTTTTGCAGATATAACAGTTTCAACTGTTCAGAGAAGGTTTTTTATAAGGTATAGCAGAGTGTTTATGAGAAATTTATGTGTTCATCCTAAGGACCAGGACACACCAAGCCAACTCCAAACATCTAACACTGATGAAAACCAATTGTGTTGTTGGCTCATGATGGCTGCATCTGATCTTGTCTCGACCAAAAAGCTGCACAAAAACACACCAAGAAGATGGCAGACAACTGAAATGTGAGTGCACAATCAGCATCTTTATTAGACAGTGTGTCTTTCCACACACACTGGGGCAGTAATCTGTTTTCACTCAACAAAAGGAAACCAGAATATGAGACACTCGCACAAAAAGCCCAAACAAACCAGTGTTTAGTATCATTATCACAGTATGTGTCACTCACCACAAAGGGATTTGCTCATGCAAATACATCTGATAATCTAGTAATCCATATAATTTGCAAATATTTGGGAAATGCAGTGAATTTACTGCTGGCTTCTTTGTGTTCCCTCTTAACTTGAGTTGTTAACTTGGTCTTGTCAGTTCGGTTTTTGTTCTTATTCATTGCTAATTTGTTGCTGAACAGCCAATCAGAGTGCTCTCTTTAACTGATGACCAATGTAGATTTAACATGATGAGTTGGGCCAACTCAATCTGGTATTAACCGCACAAACGTCAGTGTGTGCGCACAAAACAACCTATAGCTGGATGGATGCTGCCAATCGGTTGACCTTCGGCTTGGTGTGTCCCAGCCTTAAAGGTATTCAGTCAGGTTCAGCTCAGGCCAGTCAAGTTTCTCCACACCAGTTTCTTCATACCAGCTTTGTAGATTGCTGTACAGTATGAACGTATGAGCATGAAATTGTTCAAAATGTCTTTGTATGCTGAATTATTATTAGTTTCTTATACTGGAACTCTAAGGAATTAAGCCCAGTTTCTGAAAAACAACCCCACACCATAATCCCATCTCCATCAAACTTTCTACTTGGCACAATGAAATCACACAATCGACTGTTGTAGTTATTATCCACATCTCATTACAAATTACAAATTATTTTACATCACAAATTATTTTAAAACATGAGTTTCATCTATGAAGATATCTTTCTTCCTTTCAAAAATATGTTGTTGTGCACCTTTCATCATCATTGTATTACATTTAATCTCATCATTTTAATTTAATTTTTCTTATGACATTTTTCGAAAGACTTCTTACATGTTTTTCTGTAAGCGAAGAAAACTCAGCAACTATACCAAATTGCATACTTTTGTGAAATGAGCTCCTTTGTAGAAAATAGAGGTGTTTTCTTGCCTCTTGGAGTATGAAGTATTTTTCTCTTGCATCATGTTTCAGCAAATGAGCCATAGAAGCTTTACAAAAAAGCTTTTACGTCTACAACATTGGGTTTAAAAAACAGATTTCACTCAGAAATGTCCAAATAAAGATTATAGTTAATTACAAAAAACAGCACATAACACTGAAAGAAAAGTTAAAATACTAAAATGATGTTTTTGTAATAATAGTATTCAGCTTAAAGTGCAATTTAAAGAATTAACTAGGATATTATGGCAAGCAAGTTACAAAAATTAGACATGTTTTTGGACAATTTGAATTAAGAGAGAGAGAGAGAGAGAGAGAGAGAGAGAGAGAGAGAGAGAGAGAGAGAGAGAGAGAGAGAGAGAGTTTGTTGAACTATTTTGTTTAAATTTAGATGTTGCAAAAACCAGCAAAACTGCACAAAATTAAACAGATTTGAGCCTTACAACATTACAATACAATGCTTTAAAATGCCATTTAAATTCGATCAAATGTCTAAATGAATATTTTTAGATGAAATCTGCACAGTACACACAGAGTAGTTCTTCTAAAAATAACAGAGTCATGGAAACACCTGCAGTCTCTGAAATTCCACTAATGCCCCATGATAGAGTTCATATCCAGAATGCGAGATTATTGTATCCCCAAACAAATTATACTGAAAATGAGTAATCATGGGTGCCGGAGGAAAAAAAAATAGTTTTCAGCTAATATTTCTCACAATCTCTTACTGGTGAGAGAGGAGAAAGAGCTTTTGACGATTCTGACTTTATTTAATAAAGACAACTGATTAAATTCTCGGTGAGAATAAGGCAATATAATATCCACACATACTCAAAAAAGGATATAATTTCCTGTAGGAATATATTTAAAGCACAGAATAAATACTGAAGAGTAATTTAGATACAGCTATACAGTGACATCAAGACTTTATTGCACCCTTTTTCTTTATCTGTGTTATGTAGTTTTGTTCAGTTTTGTAACTTCTGGTTTAATGTGTTATTTCAGATCAGGGTGTTTTAGTCTTTTAGCCATAGCAATACAGCATGGCTGTGGTAATTTTTCTTCCTGTATGTTCAAAGCATATCATGGAGCTTTGCAACATACTGTACACATTACGCAGGTTTAGATGGCATCTGCAGAGCCTTTGTTGCACATGCCAATTACGGCCTTTGTCAGTGTTATGGCACGGCAGCTGCAAATGCTTTTAAATATGAATCAGAGGAGAAGCACTGCCAAAGTCGTGCCTGGAGTGTACACAAGAGTGATTGTTCTTCATGCACCACCTCTCCATTCAAACTCTTACGTTTCAATCAATCTCTTTTTTCCGCTATTATTGATATAAGGGTGGGCAATTTTGTCTATTGTGTCTTTTTTGTCTCCTTTCTCTATTGTGAATTGAGGACGGAGTGGTAGAAGGTTATGTGTCTTGTATACATGCCATAACCTCTTAGGTATTGGAAAAGTCTAACATTGGAATATTTTGTTGTTCTGCGATAAATATCGCCATATACAATTTGGCTCAAAAAGGAATATTGATAATTGACATTAGAGTCTGTATAGTAAGGTTGTGTAGATGTGTGTGTGTGTGTATATATATATATATATATATATATATATATATATATATATATACACACACACACACACACACACACACACACACACACACTTACTATACAGACTCTAATGTCAATTATCAATATTCCTTTTTGAGCCAAAATAATATTAATACAGGTTCTTCTATTAATGTACATTAAGGTTAATATTAAATTGCCGTTGCTGTCTATTGAAAGTGTGTGTGTGATGTCAACGACGATCTGGGAGAGGGAGGGGCAGTGAATCAGCTATATCAGTGGCACCAGTCAATTAACAAACATCTTGTGGCTGTTATTTATTTATTGAAATATTGTGAATTTACGCAAGTATACTTAAATTAAAGAGCCCATATTATACATGAAATAGGGTCATATCTTGGTTGTAAGGGTCTCCAACAACAGTTTAATATGCATGCAAGGTTAAAAAACACTTTCATGGTCTTATAATCTGCATTTATTTTTACCTAATTATCCCAGCGACTCCCTGATGAATCGTCCAGTGATTGATTTGTTCCCAAACCCCTC
Organism: Danio rerio; assembly: GCF_052040795.2. Classification (NCBI taxonomy): domain Eukaryota; kingdom Metazoa; phylum Chordata; class Actinopteri; order Cypriniformes; family Danionidae; genus Danio; species Danio rerio. Next base: position 30,933,279 of record NC_141029.1, on the reverse strand, counting down.
CTTAGCGCGAAGCTAATCTGCGCTGATAGGACCAAAGACAGTCTGTCGCGATTGGTCGACTGCCTTCAGTCAGAGAGTGAAATGCCCAATAGCTAATCAGCAATATAAAAAGTAATCACAGTTCATACATGCTCGATAGTGTAGGCGTGGATTTTAGCTGCCACACACACACAAAAACACACACACCTCCGGACGACAACGCTCCCGCTTCCACCCGCACCCGCCAGGTTTTAGCCTGAGAACCCACCCCGTTTTCTGCCCGCCGCGCCCGATCCCGCTAGAGCAGGGGAGAACACAACCAAAAATCACCCAGCTATACAGTCCAGACAGCCAAGCTGTCTGTATAAACACACACACAGCACCAAGCACACAAAGCTCGCGCTCTATCTCTCTCTCTCTCTCTCTCTCTCTCTCTCTCTCTCTCTCTCTCTCTCTCTCTCTCTCTCTCTCTCTCTCTCTCTCTCTCTCTCTCTCTCACACGCGCGCGTGCGCACTAACACACACACACAAGCACCAAGCAGACTCTCTCTTTCTCATTCGCATAGCAATATCCGTGATATTGCTAGACAGCCCGCTCCCGTCTCAAATTAAACCCGTTACCAACCGCTCCCGCGATTTATTCTGAAATTTATTGCAATTATAATTATATTTATTGCAGACCTCTACCATAAACAGCTTCATAAACAAAGCAGCACACGTCGCGTTTTTAACGTGACTTTGCACGCGATAAGAGAATATAGCCAGTTAACCTGATACAGTACACTCGGTTACAAGTAACAAATCACAACTAAATACATTTGCAAGCTAGAGTCAACGAGGCAACTTTAATCGCACGTACTTACACTTGAGAAAGGTAGGAAGAAACCCATCCTGATGTCCATCAGTAAGTTACTCTTTACTGATCCTTCCTTTAACAAACGCAGATGAAGTATTCTTTGTAGCATGTAGTTTCCAAAAGTTTCCAGTAGTTTCCAACTGCTTGGTTATAATGCTGATGTTTCATCTTTGGGTAGAGACTCAATATAATATCCATCTGCAGTGTGATTTCAATCGACCGGCATGTTTGTGTGCGTGTGTTTGTGGGTGTGGGTGTGTGTGTGTATGTGTCTAGGTTTCTGCGTCAGAGGGCGGGGCCTCAGGTTTGAAATCTCCCGGGTTTGCGCGTGCACGTGAATAACTTGGTTTCGTTCGTACGTCATGGCGAAACACCTAATGACTCGGTATCAAGGCGACTCGTTTGAAGCACTATGAGTCGACTCTTTTATAGATGAATCAACCGTTTTAAACACTGTATTCTTACAGATTTAAGCCTTAGCTGGATACTTCACTTCACTTAGAGCTGTGTTACACACTACATGGAGGGGAATTTTCAAAAACCCATAATATGGGCTCTTTAATAATATCAACAGCAAAATCATATTGGGGTGGGTAGAGTTTACACTGGGGTGGCCGTGGCCACCCCTAGCTACCCATTGGGGGCGCCCCTGACTCTGTACAGAAAACAGTTCTTGAAGTGTAGGAAAGGTAGTGCCAGTGATTCGTTCAGCAGTCCAGACTATTTGCTGTAGTAGTCTACAAAGGTCGGTTTTGGCAGCTGAGCAGAACCAGATGGTGATTTGAAGTGCAGAGTATGGATTGGATGACAGCTAAAACTGTAAAAGCAGCTCCTGTGGCAGGTTGAACTTCCTCAGCTGATGAAGGACGTACAGTCTCTGCTGGGCTCTGCAGAGGAAGCCTGTGCAAACACGGGGAGAACATACAAACTCCACACAGAAATGCCCAGACTTAAACCAGAAACCTCTTGATGTGATGCGACAGTGCTAACCACTGTGCCATAGTGCCACCATTTTTAATTATTAGTCAATCTAAATTTTCCAAAAATAAAGGTTCCTTATTGCAATCAATGGTGTCATAAAGAGTCTTTAACGTCCATGGAAACTTCTTTAGGGCCTATGCTATCCGAACCATGCCCAGGCCCATTTCCCGGATTGTTTCAGAAGTGTGAGTGCCCTGAATCAGGCTCAGGCACGGTTCACTTGGCCGGCCCTGGCCCGGTTGGAAGAAGTGGGCCTGAGCGTGGTTCACTTGGGCTTTAACTTTGGGCGAAACTGAAAGCGAGACGTGACTTTTAAGGGACTGTTTCATATGGATTTATTAATCAATCTTACTGTTTAATGAACGCAAACTGCCATAGTTTATTAAAGACGCAAACCCCTCACTGCATGACAGCTGCGCGCCTTCAGCAGACCTCCTCATTTCTGCAGCTTGAGGACTTTATGACTGTTTATGAGCGTCAAAAGTGGAGATATGTTCGGTGAAATATCTGACTGCGTGTCACAGCATCCCTAAGGACTGTTTGGTTAAATATTTGACTGCATGTCACTGCATATCAAATGACGGAAACAATATAACTAGAGAAATCTCCACTGTGCTGAGCGAGAGCGCTTACTGAACAGCGCAGCAGCGATGACGTAAGCGTGCCCAGGCCCGATTGTATGTGAGTGCGGGCCATCGGGGGAGATGGGAGGGGGGACAAGCTTGCTTTGGCTCAGTTCGAGGCAACTGTACATAGTATGAGTGCGGCCTTAGAGAAAGTCATGGAAAGTTCTTTAAAGCAGTGGTTCTCAAAGTGGGGGTTGGGACCCCCTGGGCGGTCACGAGACAATGAGGGGGGTCGCTTGGTGATTTCCAGAAATCTTATATATTTTTTTTTTTACTTTTAGAACTATCATATTTTATCCATAACCTGCAGAATATAAAATAAAGTTTTAACTTATAATATATTTAAAATATAGTTTTTAACTAATAGTAGTATTACGTAAAAAACATTCAAATAAAAAGTCATCAGCCTTTCAATTTATTTTTTTTTCCATTGGATTGTGACCCCTGGGGTTATCATGCTAGATTAACATCACACCAATAACGTTAGCTGCAGCAGATTGATTTTACAGTACAATGTTAAACTTTGACACCTTTATGGCACTCACATACTGTTCATTAAAAAAGAGGCCACGACTGAACAAGGAAGACGATCTCTAAGTGGCTTCAATTGTCCAAAATTAAACCAAGAATAGTCTTGTGCTGTAAACATTGTGCTCACCATTTTCATTTAGTGATATTAATATTAAATGAAACAAATGAATAATGATTATAAAAAATAGACTTTTGTACTTTTTTTGTGTTTTCAATGTTTAGATGCTTGTAACCACTCCCGAGCATAGAGGGGGTCGCGAGTCACTGGTGTTGTTATTTTAAGGGTCGCTGGCTGAGAAGTTTGAGAATCCCTGATTTAAAGTGAAAAGGGGATCTTCATATTGTTAAAATGTTATTAATGCTAGATGGAAAATGTTCTTCCTTTCACTAAAAGGCTCCTTGTGAAACTCAAAATGTTTTTTTGGCAGGTGAAAAATCTAATTTCACATCCAAGAGTATGATTGTAATGATTATTTTTTTTCTTTTAATTTACCTTCAGTTTATTTTTTCTAAACAAACTTTTACGTTTGCCAAAATAGTACTGTGGCCCTATCCTTTTGACTCTTCTAAGTAATAATAATAGAGTACATTTTTTTTACTATTTGTGCAATTTGTATTTTAATTTTTTATTTTAACAGCGAATAATTCTTGTTACCATTTGAGTATTTGATGAACATAGGAAATGTCAGTAGAATCAAGACAGGGGAACAGCACTTTAAATAAATATTCATTATCAAAGCCCTCAATATTTGAGAATTTTAATTGGTAAATTCTCAAAATACTCAAGGTCCTTGTGATCTGACTACTAGCTACTGTAATTTTCAACTGTTAGCAAGTCTAAGGCATTTGCGGGATTTTCTCTAAGCATAGTACAATCATTCACCTAAATTTTACAGTATATTTTAATTTGAATGAATCCTTTTGCAGGATATCTGTATATTGTGTGGCTCTGAATGGAATTTATTTCATTCAAAAGCAATTTGACTGATATTCAAACATTACAAAGAAGGTGTTGTTATGTAACTGCATAAGAGTCAAATGTCAGCAGCTAACAAGGATGGTAAAGAAAAGAGTGCAGAAGATGGCTTTTTAAAAGCTTTACTGTAAAAAAAAAAAAAAAAAGTTCATTCATAGCATGTACAATTGTGAACAAAACAACTTTGAAGGTTTTCATTTAAGATGAGACCTCGAAAAAAGTGAGGTTTTTAAAAATCTTCTAAATTTTTCTCAAAAATCCTCAAAATTCACATAAAGGACGGACAAGGTGATTCTGAGGAGCAGCTTCTGAAATCTTTTAGACTGACATGTTTTTGTGTTGGTTGTGTGTTCTTGCTGTGTCTCAGGTGAGCATGACCTTCCTGTTAGTCTGTGTAAATGTCTGGGGGTTTAATGAGCTATGGGATAAGAAAAGAATAAAAGAACATAATTCTTCTTTTAAGCTTTGTGTCAGTTCTCTTTTTCATCTTTCCCATTATTTCCTTGTGACATCTGACATTTCTAAGGTCACACTCTGTCTAACACTGCTCCTGCTAGCACTAGTATTCATGGTAAGAAAAAGTATAACCACATTATTAACCTCTAAATTAAAGCACAGGAGTTCATTGCTGAAAACGATCTCTGACCAGTTTTTGTGATCAGAAAATAGCAAATAGCCCTACAGATATAAATATCCCAACAGACAACCCCTATATAGATACCTATTCATTTTCTTCAAAAGAAAACCAATTTTAACCAATACCACTTATCTAACATAAAACAAAATAATGTCTGCGTCCTAAATTTCACACGGCCATACTATATAGTGTTAAAAACCGTATGTGAGCTGAATAGTATGTTCGAATTCATAGTAAAAAAGTATATGAGATGTATTTGGATGACCTTCTATCTCCGGCGAGATTCTGAAATGTGTATCTGATGGACGATACGCCATCCCATGATGCCACGTGACAGCATTCATGATTAGGAGAGAAAAAACATAACTGACATGGATAAGTCACGTGATAATGTCAAATGGCAGATGTAATACATCGGAATTCCATTCATACTTTTCACATTCATACTAGAATATACTTATGTATCGGTCATGCAGTCAATTCCAATTCAATTGTAGTAGTTACTTGAGTCGTAGGCAATTTTTAGACAGTCAATAGTTTTTATCAAATTCCTGCTAAAAACTACGTTGGAGAAACTAATGCACCATAAAGTATATTTATCTTCGCTTACTGCACTGCAAATGATTCTTGATACTGTATATAGTTCTTGATAAAATAATTACAATAATCTTAAAATAGAGTTGTTTTTACCTGGATTGTGTAAACGTCAAGGCTTTGTGAGATTGTAGTTCTTTAAACATTAGTGTTATTTAAAGGGGTGTTCCACTACGATATCATATATTAATCTTTATTGATGTGTAATGTAGCTGTGTGTACATAAACAGTATCTCTGAATGTAAGACACTTAAACTTCAATGCAAAGGGAGACCTTGGCTTTTACAGAGTTAGCTTAGCAATGCCTACAGTGAACAAATTTTGGGTACTACAAAAAAATACATCCGAGCCTGTGAGATCACAAACGGACTTTAACTGTGCACACACATTGTGCAACTAAGGGGTGTGGCCAGAGGCGCTGTAAAGTTACAGCTGAGGGAGCTAAAATGCCTTCATATGCTTATATTTCCACAGAGCTTCTTCTGTTTCTGTATTTGGGCTTTCAAAGGACAAGATACAAAGACAAAAGTACTTACAGTTCAATATTAATTATGTTCCAGAGAGATATAAAATACATAGCAAGCATGATTTGACAAAACACAGCTCCAGAATCTCTCCCAGTTCAGTGCTGGATTCAGTCTCCTCAAAGAAGGAGCAGCTCCAACAAGCAGATGCTGTAGCCTTTAATTGTTATTATTTGTTAAAATTGATCATGACATGTACAGTGTCTAGCCTTAACAATATGTTTTAGCATAGATGTAAACGACGGGAAATGCTGTTTGGCACCGCTATTGATTTAGCTACAAATTCATATTTATCAGTCAAACCGCTGTAAACACACTCTCACTCTCACACACACACACACACACACACACACACACACACACACACACACACACACACACACACACACACACACACTCACCACCACCTTTTCCATACGTTCTACATCTCAGATAATGAACTTGCAAAAGATATGTAAATGATTCATATTACTTATGCATATTCCGAATATATGTGAAAGATGTTCTGAAATATGTCGCCTAACTCGTGTTGCAGTAAAAAAATAAATCAACGCTCACATCTCGTGCTTTATTCTTCTTTTAACAGTGTCAATGTAAATTGCAGAACAAAACCTTAATTCGAGCATCAGAGAAAAATAAAAATAAACATTGGTCCCGTGCACATTCGCTTCTCGTGTTACACGCGTCTAAAGACAGTTCATACACACATATACACACACACACACACACACACACACACACAATGGCGATCTCTCTTAAAGGAGCAGAACCCCATTTTCACTTGTTACAGTCACTTGTCAGATTTTATTTTAGAGAGCAGGCTGGAAGGGCATCCGCTGAGTAAAACCTATGCTGGAATAGTTGGTGGTTTATTCCACTATGGCAATCTCTGAAATAGAGATGAAGCTAAGGGAAAATTAATGAATTATTTTGCTTGCTTATTTTGGTTCATGGCTTAAAATGCTTTAACAAACACTTTTAAAATCCTAATTAGAAAAATAAAAAGCAAAACAAAAAACTTCCATAATCAGTGCAGCTGGCCAAGTGTCCCTAATGTACTCTATAAACCTCATCAGCGTGATGTGTTTCTGAATGAAAATCAGGCTGTGAATGGAAAGTGTTTACTGAATTGTTCTGCTGTTTAAATTACATAGCCTGTGGATTGTTCATATGATAAACTGTCAATCAGAATAAAATGAACAAAACAATTGTGAGCTGTGAAAATTGTCACCACAGTTTATACTACTGAACAGTTTATTTCATGTGTTAAATTCAATATGAAATTAAACCTGACTAGGCCCTAGAATTTTTTTTTATAAATTTAAGGTTGCTCTTTATTTTGATGGTCTGTTTGTTAAATTTAAGTTACATTGCAGCGACATGCCAACTAATTCTCACTAGATTCGACTGTTAGGTTGGGTTTAGGGTTGGGGTTAGTGTAAGCTGACATGTAGGTTTCTTCTAGTCAGTTAAATGTCTGTAGAAGGAGCAGTACCAAGTTCAACAGATATTAAGCAGACAGTCTACTAATGCTTAAATGGACCATCAAAATAAAGTGTTACCATTTTTAAATCTGGAAAGTGTTTAAAATCATATTTGAATAAAATCACTAATCTGTGTGAAAAACTATACTGTTGATGACTTCAGGGAAAGAATCAAAATAACTGTTCTTTTCTAAGTAGCTACAGCAGCTGGCAGATTGAGGCCTCAAACATCTAATCCAGAATGAATCTTGAGACTTGTAATTTTCATTTAAAAAAATGATGTGGTCATTAAAAATAATGAGCATATTTTCTTAAAAAAAATAATTTTCTGGATTATTATAAAATATTGAGAAGATTTCGCTAATATAACTAAGATTTAAATTTTAATTATTTTTTTAAACAAACTAGTGCAATTATTATGCTTATTTGAGAAACCAATTAATCCAATAATAGTAAGAAAAGATGGCTTCACCTTTATTTTAAGAAAATTCACTCAATTATTTGGATTTGATTAAGATGTTTGCATTTGAATTTCAACAACGGCAGTGACCAGACGACATTTTGAAAGAGCAGATTAACAGCGAGCATGTTAAGAGGTAAGCATTAACCGTTTATAATTTTATTGTCTTAAATAGCCTAAGCTCTTTCAGGAAAGACACATGCTGTTCAAGCTTGCTCAGGAGCTTAGCTTTTACCTTATGATGTGTATAGGGATATAAAGGTATTTTTAACCACCGATTCCTATTTGAAATTAATTTGCTTCAATGTTCATTCTGAATTATATAATGAAATTGAACAAGTTATTTACATTGTAATATTTAACAGCAACAGTTAAGCAGGGTGGACGAACAACAGTGAGCTTGTTAAATGGTAAGTCTAAGCTAAACTAAGTTAGCTATAGCTATTCAATGAGGTTTATGCACAGCTAGTGCTTTTCAATTTCATAAGGTTCCTTTTACAGCATTGATGATGTAATGTAATGAACTATGTCTTTACATAATACTGTACATAAATACTAATATTGGTGTGCTTAATTTTTCAGATTAAAATAAGATTTAGATTAAGATTTCAGATTTTGATAAAGAGAATGGGTGCCATACATCAGGTATTTTTAATAATTATATAATATAATAATTATATAATATTATATATTAATAGTTATTTATTATTTAATAGTCACTTTTTTTGCATCAGACCTCACATTAAATCAGGGATGAAACGAGAGATGTCGTCCTCTGTTGCTGGTCTATCTGTATGAATAAGAGGAAGAGCTCATCCAGGAGTGCAATAAGTGTCTCAAACCGTTTCAGATATTTATGGTCTTCAGAAAACTGCATTTTATATTTTTGCATGTTTACAAAGGACAAAAACAAAGCTCAAGCACTACATTGTTGATGCACTATTCCTTGTATAAACATGGTTTGTTTTTGTAAATTGATATCTTTGTACACTAGTATACACTTTAAAAAGACCCTGTCCGTTATAAGTCAAAATACTTGTGTACTTGTGTCAGTCAGCAACGTCTACTCAAACATTTTGAAGAATTACTGATTACAGAGATATAAAGAAAGGGTTTATTTCCTTTATATATTTCCTTAATGTGTTTTAGTAAACCTTAAACATTTGAAATGTACAACTGCATAATTTTATTATAATAAACAATGTTTATTTCACAGTGTGGGATTGCAGAGAATTTCTGTCTACCAGAGGGATGACCAACCATGAAAACTTCTGCATTGTCTTAGAGGATGAGTGAGTCATAGCTGGTTTGCAAAATTTAAAATTGCTGAACTGGATTTATACATGTATTCCCCAAATTAAAATCACTTAAAAAAAAAAAAAAAAAAACGTATATTTCTGTAAGTTTCTGATACAATTTCACTGCTACAGCCTTTTAGGGAAATTTCACTGCATTGACTAATTGATTGTGTTGCTAATATTTTGAGATACAGATGTTATACTGGTTTTATATGTTATGCAATACGCAAATTCTGTGAAATTTAGTCTAAAATGTGACTATTCCTACAAAAGAAAGTTGACAATTTTTTTTTTTATCAGAGATTAAGATTGCTGTAAATTTTAAATAGATTTGTTTAACATATTGTACCATTTTATTATCAGTGGAACATGTAACAAAATTATATTTTTCAAAAATGTATTGTGTATTTCATTAAAAATGATTTATTTTACATTTTATGAATGTGTAACTTTCATCAATAAATTTGAGTAAATGGTGATTTATTTGCATATATTATAAAAGCACATTTGGCTAATAATATTAAAATCATCATCTACCACTCAAAAAATGTAGTAATTGTCACATGATTCATTCAAGTGGTTTTTGGTATAAAAAAATCAAGTCTTGAAATTTACTTAAAAATAATACGTGCAATAGTTACTACTATTTTTTTTATTAAATAGCACATAAGATTTTTTACAGTGTGCCTCAGTGTCATTTGAGCAGAAATCAATGCCGAGCTCTTTAAAATTACACATTTTACTTTGTTTTGCTGAAATTCAGTCTACAGAGTGTATCATTACAATTCCTGCATTAAAGAGCTTGGGAGGGAAAGAGATAAAATGTAAAAGTAATTCACTATAAAGCTCAAATTCTCAGTCTTCATTTAGTGAATGTTTTAAGGTTATAGGGTTTTCTTTTTTTTACCGTAAAAATTTTCTTTATTATATCCTTCCATATCAAATCTGTAATCCACAAAAAAGCCTCACTGCTGAATCAAAAACAGCTGAAACCAGCCTAAGCTGGTTGGCTGATTTTACCTGCTCGACCAGCCTGGTTTTAGAGGGGTTTTGGACATTTCCAGGCTGGTTTCCATTCGTTTCCAGGCTGTTCTTAGCTGGTTAGGCTGGAAAATTATCAACTATAACCAGCTAAAACCAGCTTGAACAGCCTGGGTAAAGCTGTTGCTGGTTTTGGCTGGTTAAGGTGGTTTTAGGAAACCAGCCTGAATATGGCCAAAACCCCTCTAAAACCAGGCTGGTTGACCAGCTAAAACCAGCCAGCGAACCTAGGTTGGTTTAAGCTGTTTTTTTTAGGGTGAAAGATTTGAAAAATTATCTGGATGCTAAAACAGTATCCTATTAGCATATACCGTACACTACACCAGTGTTTCTCAACCACAGAGGACCACCAGCTCGGCACATTCTCCATGTCTCCTTAACTAAACACACCTGATTCAGATCATCAGCTCATTAGCAGAGACTGAATGCCCTGTAATGGGTGTGACAGACAAAGGAGACATCCAAAACATGCAGTGCTGGAGGTCCTCCAGGAACATGGTTGAGAAACACTGCACTAAACAATACAAATTTGGGGTGGTGAAGTATTCTTTGCAAATTCCTAATTGTGAACTCATATTAGCAACCAACAGCTATCAAAGTGCAACATTTTTCACAGTTAATGAAATAGTGCTAATGTTGTATTTAAGTCATATTTACACGTGATTTCAGTCTGAAAATTGAATATCTATTGAATATCAGTCTGAAATTTGTATATATAAAACCAACTTTACCTCAAAAAAATGGGACGTAGGCTTACAGAAAAAAATCTTGTCATGTTGCATTGTCAGGGACGACAGAAAACTATTTTTGCACTAAACAACATTATATATATATATATATATATATATATATATATATATATATATATATATATATATATATATATATATATATATATATATATATATATATATATATATATGCACTGCTAAAAAAACATAAAGGAAACATGGAGTCACGTTCTGGTGTTTAATAGTTCCCTTTATTTTATATATCAATGCATTATTATGCCAAGAACTGCATTAGATTTCTACAAATATCTGTGTTTTACTGCCATCTGCTGGTAAATGCAAGTTGTAAAGAAACTTTACACTTAAGCAAACACGTAATAAAAAAATCTTAATTTTCAAAATATCATCCCACAATCCTTGCTCTTCTCCATTGTGAACGAAGAATTGTTTGTTTAAAAACCCATCACTAGCAATCAATCATCATCATATTACTTTTACAGCAAAGACAACACTGGCATTGAAACAAAGGGGCTTTTTCATAATGACGCACAATAAAACACTTTCAATTTATCAGGGGGAAAAAAGGAAGCAAATAAAGCATTTGTTGCTCAGCAGTTTCAAACCTGACATGTTTATGATTGATCAAATGCTGGGTCTGTTCATTATGATTGAGGCGTTTAGAGATAACGACCCATTAAACAAACATTGCGTTGTAAAACAAGTGACATGTGATGCAAAAAACAAAACAATCTTTCTGTTCATTCAAATACAAAACACAAAGTTAATCACAGAATGCAAAACTCATTAACCCACAACAATGACCTCTGAATGCAAAACAACTCCATTTCTCATTTACAAGCAGTGCATGTAAATAATTATTCATGCTCAATCATTGTCTGAGTCAGTTATTTAATAATGGATGGGATTAATATAATTGATATGAACTGGATTCATCTGCAGAAGTGAAAATACCTGTTTATGGCATCACTGGTAGCATGAATCTAATTATAAAATATTTAATGTGACCAAAAAACTGGAATAAAATGTCAGATCACTGTGACTTTTTTTTCTATACCAGATGTCAAATGAAGCCAGTGTTTCCTGTCAATGTTTAACTCATTTTATCAGAGAACGTTTTTAGAATTCCCCATTCAACTGATTAAATCAAGGTTTGATATTGTGTCTTGTTGATTTACTTATGTGTGTCAGTAAAAAATAAGCAAGCAGAGCCAAGCTTTACTGAACATTACAACATATCATTTGTTTTAAGGCAAGTAACATTAGAAGTAGCTGCTTTCTGCTTCTATGGACCAAAAAAAAAAAAAAAAACACACACAAACAACAAAAAAAAACAGATTCTTCAACACACTGGAACAGGGACAAACTGTATGTTTGTCCAATCTGAGGGAACGGAGGAGGCAAAGAAAGCTTGATATACCTTTTGAATATTGAAAGTTAATCAAATATAAAATCTAACCCACTGATCCACAGAATTCATTTATGCATTTTCTTCAGTTTAGTTCCTTATTTATCAGGGGTCACCACAGAGGAATGAACCACCAACTATTCCAGCATATGATTTACACAGCAGATGCTCTTCCAGCTGCAACCCAGTACTGGGAAACACCCATACACTCTCATTCTCTCACACATACACACACACACACACTCATATACACTACTGCCAATTTAATTAATTTAATTCATATAGCACATTTCTTTGGACTGTGACGGAAACCAGAGGACCCGGAGGAAACCCACACAGACATAGAGAGAACATGCAAACTCCACACAGAAATGCCAACTGTCCCAGCCGGGACTCAAACCAGCGACCTTCTTGTTGTGAGGTGACAGTGCTAACCACTGAGCCAATGTGCCGTCCGATCCACATAATTCAAATCTCTAAATATTCTAAATGTATACACTTATGTAGAAAACTGCTGCTTTTTTCCCCCCAATAGTTTTGCTGACAGTTTTGCTGACAGTATATATATATACATACATATATATATATAGTTTTTTATATATATATATATATATATATATATATATATATATATATATATATATATATATATATATATATATATACATACATATATATATATATATATATATATATATTTTTTTTTTACAAAAAATATTTCTCTAATCTTCAAAAGACAATTGTCAGCAAATCCAAAAGTAAAAAAAAAAATTTAGGCAACCAAAAACAAAAAACACTTATTTATACCATTCACCAATCCTTCAAGAACAACTGTTGCCCACGATAACTTGATTTTGTGATCACTTTTCTCAAAACTTGTGGCATTATTTGCTTCAATTCTTGTGTTTTGCTTCAATTCTTGTGTTTTGCTTTGTTCAATCTTGAAAAACTTTCCTGTTTTGATCCCAGGAACCATTGGACTGGAGGACCCTGGAGGAACCGGTGTCGATTTGCCCTACCATGTGAGATTGTCCTACCTTCCATTCAAAAAGCAGGCAGCACATTTTGATGACGCAATATGCTACCCATGAAATTGTGCTACCAGTGTAAATTTTAATGTGGATTAATGTGATATAAAGCTGTAATATCACCCTAACCTACCTAATCCATAACCCCAACCTCAAAAATCATTCAAATACAGTGTTGGTAGCATAATCTGATGGGTAGGATAAAATGTTAGGACACCAGTTTACAAAGCTGTCACAAGGATGTGTGTTTTTTTTCAGGACCTGTTTTAGTGATATCTGTCAGGTAATAGAGACATTTCTGTCTGATATAATAATAACAATGACAAGGGCTTAGAGCACTTATAACAGTACAACAAAAGTAAAAAAATATATTTAGAAATATAAGGCAATATTAAACCGCAAAGGCCCATGAGTAAATATTGAAAGTGCAAAAAGACTTGCATTTGTCTGCTAGTGCAATCGACCCTTCATTCATATCAGTACTTTTTATTCTTAACAGTAAAGGCGAGATTGAGGAGATTTCTCAACACTCAATGACACTTTTTAACAAAGCTCCATATTCCCTCAAACATGCCACTAAATATGCATTTGTAAGGCAAATTTGACTCCTCCTTGAAAGCTAAACAACATTACCAATATATATTTGTTGTTGTAGCTAGTTGCTTCTAAAAATAACATTTTCAGACAGCTCTGCAAAATGATTCTACATATAATTATATGAACATTGATGTAAGTGCAGAAATCACTGTGGTACACTCCCAGCAGTCACACAAGGTCATAAGGCGTTCATTCATATTACGTTTTGGTTGTGATGTCAGGTGACCAAAATACAATGTCTAGCCAGCGTCTATGGACAAAGTTATTTTGGTGTCCAATAACATCATCAAGTGATGTTGATATTTGGTTGATTTTAGGGTGTGTTGAAAATGTCCAACGTCCAACATCATATTGACGTCAAATACTGACATTTATTCCTTAGGTATGGCAAATAAAACCCAACGTCTGAAGGATGTGATGGTGGTAAGGTCAAGCTGTAACATCATTAGAAGTTGATATTTGGTTGATTTTAGGTTGGACGCTGGACATTGTTGTTGGCTTGACATTGGTTTTTGACATCAACCCGAATTTAATTTCCAAACAAAATGCAACATCCCCACGACTTTGATGTACATCATCAATCTGATGTCATGTGTACGTCCTGTGCCTGCTAGGCTGTATTGTTTTGGATATGTCCATATGGGTAGCTCCATCCACAGTGCAATATCATTGGTCCATTAATTGTATATTAAACATCAAGCATGTTCTGATTGGCTTTCTGTTGTTTTAGGCAGTGCTTCAATAAGAGTGTTGTATCGATTGCTACTGATCCTTTGACTTGCATTAGATGCTTCCCTGAGACTCAAAGAGACTGTCTTACTATATTTCACTTCATAAGTGATTAGTGCAGATCTCTAGTCCACCAAACGATGCCGATTTGGACAGGAGAGCTAGTCACAAAATCACACAGTGCAGCTTGTGTGAATTCATGGCTCTGTCTCCTCGCCACTTCATCTTTTTCTTCTTTTTCAGACTGTGCTCTGGAACTTGCTGTCTGAAATGGCAAAGAGCGAATGAAAGAGAAATGTAAGTATATAAATAGCTGATCTAAACTGAACATTAAACTGCAGGGTTATGTTATGTGGGTTGAATAATGTATAAGTCATTGAGAGTGAAAAATGTTTTATTCACCTGATAACTCGGACTAGTTCATGAAAGGCTCTTTCCACATTCATCGGGGGATCCTTGGCACTTGTTTCAATGTACGTAATCTAAATATTTAGAAAATTGAAATGATTGCACTTAAACAATTTCTTACAGTGTTTAAAAAGAGCAAGAGTTTCCTAAACACTTTGAAATGTTAATATACATTTTAGCTATTTTATTTTTAAATATTGTAAGTGTATATATATATAAAGGTTGGAAGTCAAGGTGACAGTAAATGTATTTATAATGATCTTTATATTTGTAACAGAAGTGTGAAAAGTGTCAGGTCCTCTGTCTGATCACCTGGGTTTGTTTGTGTTTTGCACTTGTTTACATGTATTTCAGCACGTGTGGTGTTTTGATCGCTCTCTCATTACATACTTGCTTTGACACGTCTCCACCCATCTTCCTACTCATCCCTATTATTCAATTAAACCAATTTCACTCACCTGTCTTCCCGTAATTTTCCCTCTATTTATATCGCTCTCCTCGTGTTGTCATTTGTCAGATCGTTGTCGTTTGGTTGTGGTCAGCGTGCACTGGTTCACTAGTCCTGTCCAGTCAGTTCCTGTTGTCTCGAGCCCGTCTTCTGGTTGGTTATTCCTTTTATTTATTTCTTCGTTTTTGACCCCTTTCTGTCATCTGCAGGACCTGTTTCTGTTTTGTTTATTCGCCGTGGTTGGCCGATTGTCTCCGATCCCCGGCATCAATATTCTCTCCCGTCACCTGTTCCACTCTTCTTCTCCCTCTCGGCTCCGCCGCCCGCCGGATCCAGTATACCACTGTACCCTGCCGAGTGAACTTGAAATTACAAATTTGATTTTTTTTCCCTTCTATGGAGCGGTTTCTGTTGACAGTTTTTTTTGAGCTCTTTCTTCTG
This sequence comes from Danio rerio, assembly GCF_052040795.2. NCBI lineage: Eukaryota > Metazoa > Chordata > Actinopteri > Cypriniformes > Danionidae > Danio > Danio rerio. The sequence goes on along the minus strand of NC_141029.1, from coordinate 30,917,484 downwards.
AGCAACCTTGAAGTTTGTTTTCGTTTCATTTTGTTAATTTTATTTACCCTTTAAAGATCCCAGTAAATATTCTATCCTCTTCGGAGCAGTTTTTGTTGAACTTTCTTTTTTTTTTTTTTGATTTTTGATTAGATTTTTTTTTTCTCCCTGTGCTTAAGCCCAATTGGGTCATTTTTTTGACACTAATAAATTCTGAAAGAGACCTGCACTTGTGTCCGTTCTGTTCCTTGACAGAACGATCTGACCACTATGGACACAGCAGGTCCAGATCCTGTCAGAGCAGCGGTTGCCCAGCAGGGGGTGCTTTTGGGCCAACATGAGACCCGACTCAGCAACACCAGCAGAGAGGTGGAAGTGCTTTCCAATCAGGTGGCTGAACTTACCAATCGCTTGCAGGAACTCCAGTATGAAACCACACGGCAAGGTTTTCGCCATGAGCCTGAACCACGTTGTAATAATCCACCACCATATGATGGGGACCCTAACTCATGTCGGGCCTTCTTGGCACAATGTTCGGTGGTATTTGCCCTTCAACCACGCATGTATGATGCTGAAGAGACTAAGGTGGCCTTTGTGTTGACCCTCCTTACTGGTAAGGCCCGTGAATGGGGAATATCCGTTTGGGAAACAAGAGACCCCTGTTGCGCCTCTTTTGATGATCTCCGACTGGAGATGATGAGACTATTTGACCGGTCTGCCAGAGGACAGGAGGCTGCGGATCAGCTCGCTCGCCTCCATCAGAGTGGGCGATCGGTCACGGAGTATGCCATCTTGTTCAAAACCCTAGCAGCATCCTGTGACTGGAATGAGGGGCATGTCGATCCATTTTTCGTGCAGGCCTTGAGGAGGACATCCAGGATGAGCTCGCCACTTACGAACTGCCACACAACTTTGACGATCTTATTAATCTGGCTCTACGCATCGAGGCTCGCCTCAATCGCCGACACCAACGCAAGCTGATCCGGTCCTCTGGCAGGGTGGAGGGCACCCTTTCATCTTCCACATTTCCTGCTGCACCTGACCCTGAACCCATGCAAGTGGGTCGTTTGCGATTAACACCCCAAGAGAAACAACTACGTCTGGCCCGGGGTTTGTGCCTTTATAGTGGCAAACCAGGAAACTTTGCCGCAGTCTGCCCAGCAAAAGCCAAAGCCCACCAGTGAAACGGGGGATCCTGGTGGGCGCTATTCCCCTTCATTCCCCCTCTTCCCGTACTCTGCTACCCGCACTGATTCAGTATAGAGGTTCTACCAATGCCTGTTCTGCTCTCCTCGACTCGGGAGCAGAAGGAAACTTCATGGACAGCTCTGTGGCCAGCCAGTGGGGTATTCCAGCCATTCCTCTCCCTGATCCCATCCCTGCCCGTTCCCTTGATGGTACCCTGATTGCTACTATCTCCCATGCTACTCCCTCCGTAAGTCTTGTTATATCTGGAAATCAATGTGAGGTTACCACACTGTACCTTCTTGACTCTCCCAGTGCTCCCATAATTTTGGGACATCCCTGGTTGGTGCAGCATGGTCCTCATGTGGATTGGTCTGGAAATTCAGTTTTGTCCTGGAGTCAGTCTTGTCTTGGTCCTGCCCCGTTTCCTGTTTCTGTGTGTCCTGTTTTGCAGATGAATGCAGCGGATCTGACAGGGGTTCCGGCGGAGTACCTCGATCTAAGTCTGGTGTTCAGCAAGTCCCGGGCCACATCCTTGCCTCCTCACCGACCCTATGACTGTGCCATAGAACTCCTCCCAGGCACTTCTCCGCCTAAGGGTCACTTGTATTCCCTTTCTAGTTCTGAAAGAGAGGCCATGGACCAATATATAGATGAATCCCTTAAAGCTGGCCTCATCCGCCCTTCCTCGTCTCCTGCAGGCGCTGGGTTCTTCTTCGTTAAGAAGGACGGCTCCCTTCGTCCATGTATTGATTATCGAGGGCTGAATGACATCACTATAAAGAATAGGTATCCCTTGCCTCTCATGACTTCAGCCTTTGAACTCTTGCAGGGAGCCCAGGTCTTCACTAAGCTTGACCTCCGGAATGCCTACCACCTTATCCGTATTCGAGAGGGGGATGAGTGGAAGACCGCCTTTAACACCTCTATGGGACACTTTGAATATCCGGTCCTTCCGTTTGGTCTGACAAATGCCCCGGCTGTCTTCCAGGCCCTGGTTAATGACGTGCTGAGAGACATGGTAAATCAATTTGTCTTTGTGTACCTTGATGATATCCTGATATTTTCTCCCTCCATGCAGGTACACACTCAGCATGTTCGTCAGGTGCTGCAACGATTACTGGAGAATCAATTGTTTAAGGCGGAGAAGTGCGTCTTCCATGCTAAGTCAGTTTCATTCTTGTGGTTTGTGATTTCGACGGGTGAGATCAAAGCTGACCCCTCTTAGGTAAGAGCTGTTGCCGAGTGGCCAACTCCAGACTCTCGTAAGGCACTGCAGCGGTTCCTGGGATTTGCCAACTTTTATCGGCGATTTCATCCGGAACTTCAGCCAGATTGCTGCACCCTTAACAGTGCTCACCTCTCCTAAGGTACCGTTCATTTGGGGTAGCAAGGCACAGGAGGCCTTTGATAATTTAAAGTCCCGTTTTATCTCTGCTCCTGTCTTGTCTATTCCAGATCCGAAACGACAGTTTATTGTTGAGGTGGATGCTTCTGATGTCGGAGTAGGTGCAGTTCTGTCACAACGGTCTCAACGGGATGAGAAGGTGCATCCCTGCGCCTTCTTCTCCCACCGCCTGAGCCCCACAGAACGGAATTATGACATTGGTAATCGGGAGTTGTTGGCAGTCAGACTGGCCCTGGGTGAGTGGCGTCACTGGTTAGAGGGTGCAGTGCAACCATTTGTGGTCTGGACAGACCACAAGAATTTAGAATATATTAGCACGGCCAAAAGGCTGAGTTCTAGACAGGCCCGCTGGTCCCTTTATTTTAGTCGATTCAACTTTACACTCTCGTACAGGCCAGGGTCAAAGAACAACAAGCCCGATTCTCTCTCTTGCATATTCGGTGCCCCGGAGAGGGAGGTTTCAACTGACACCATCCTGCCCAGGGGCGTGGTGGTGGCTTCCCTCTCTTGGGACATCGAGAGAGAGGTTCTGGGTGCTGTACAAGAGTGTCAGATACCTAGAGGGAGTCCAGCGGGCAAACTATTTGTTCCCCAGTCACTGCGCTCCAAAGTTATCCAGTGGGGTCACTCATCCAGGCTGGCCTGTCACCCAGGAGTCAGGAGATCTCTGGCTACTATCCGTCAGATTTTGGTGGCCCTCCATGGCCAAGGATGTCAGGCGGTTTGTGTTTGCCTGCCCTATTTGTGCCCAAAACAAGAGTGCCAATTCCCCTCCTGTTGGTCTGCTCTGCCCCTTACCCATCCCTTCCCGTCCCTGGTCACACTTAGCCCTTGACTGTGTCACTGGCCTACCTGAATCGAAGGGCAACATTGTCATTCTCACGGTGGTGAACCGCTTCTCAAAAGCGGCACATTTCATTCCTCTCCCAAAACTCCCCTCTGCCAAGGAGACTGCTCAGGTGGTGGTTGATCACGTGTTCGGGATTCATGGTCTTCCGGTAGATGTGGTCTCCGATAGGGGCCCCCAATTCGTCTCCAGGATTTGGAAGGAATTTTGCCGACAGATCTGGGCCTCTACGAGTCTGTCTTCAGGATTCCATCCCCAGACCAACGGGCAGTCTGAGCGGGCAAACCAGGATTTGGAACGTACTCTCCGCTGTCTGACATCCAATAATCCCAGCTCCTGGTGCCAACAACTATCCTGGGTCAAGTATGCCCATAATACTCTACCAGTTTCTGCTACGGGTATGTCGCCATTTCAATGCTGTCTTGGCTATCAACCTCCTCTGTTCCCCTCACAGGAACCCGAAGCTGCGGTCCCATCTGCATTTGCTTTTGTTCAACGGTGTCGTCGCACCTGGAGGAAAGCTAAGGAAGCCTTGGCCCAGGCTAGGAGACGGACAAAAGCAGCGGCTGATCGTCATCGGACTCCAGCTCCCCACTATGTTTGTGGTCAACGGGTATGGCTTTCCACCAAGGACCTGCCTCTCAGGGTAGCCTCACGCAAGCTGGCACCTAGGTTCATTGGGCCATACCGGATCACTAAAGTACTGAGTCCTGTGGCTGTTCAGCTCAAGCTACCTCATACGCTTGGTCTGGTACACCCAGTTTTTCATGTCTCTAGGGTTAAACCTGTGTTTTCCTCCCCCCTTGTTCCCTCTATTCCTACCCCTCCCCATCTAGTGGATGGTTCTCCAGTTTACACTGTCAGGAGGTTACTGGAGGTCAGACGAAGGGGTAGGGGCTTTCAATACCTGGTGGACTGGGAGGGCTATGGACCAGAGGAGAGGAAATGGGTCCCAGCCCGGGATATTCTGGACCGGACGCTGATTGCAGACTTCCGTCGGAGACGAGGTGAGCCCCTCCAGAGTACGCCCGGTGGCGACCATGGAGGGCGGGGGGGGGGTTACTGTCAGGTCCTCTGTCTGATCACCTGGGTTTGTTTGTGTTTTGCACTTGTTTACATGTATTTCAGCACGTGTGGTGTTTTGATCGCTCTCTCATTACATACTTGCTTTGACACGTCTCCACCCATCTTCCCACTCATCCCTATTATTCAATTAAACCAATTTCACTCACCTGTCTTCCCGTAATTTTCCCTCTATTTATATCGCTCTCCTCGTGTTGTCATTTGTCAGATCGTTGTCGTTTGGTTGTGGTCAGCGTGCACTGGTTCACTAGTCCTGTCCAGTCAGTTCCTGTTGTCTTGAGCCCGTCTTCTGGTTGGTTATTCCTTTTTATTTCTTCGTTTTTGACCCCTCTCTGTCATCTGCAGGACCTGTTTCTGTTTTGTTTATTCGCCGTGGTTGGCCGATTGTCTCCGATCCCCGGCATCAATATTCCCTCCAGTCACCTGTTCCACTCTTCTTCTCCCTCTCGGCTCCGCCGCCCGCCGGATCCAGTATACCACTGTATCGCCCCCTGCCGAGTGAACTTGAAATTACACCCTGAGAGACATTTTTTTTCCCTTCTACGGAGCGGTTTCTGTTGACAGTTTTTTTTTTTTTTTTGAGCTCTTTCTTCTGTGCAACCTTGAAGTTTTTGTTTTTAGTTTCATTTTGTTCATTTTATTTACCTGAGTCCCTTTAAATATTCCCCAGTAAATGATCCCAGTAAATATTCTATCCTCTTCGGAGCAGTTTTTGTTGAACTTTTTTTTTTTTTTTTTTTTTTAATTTTTGATTAGATTTTTTTTTTCTCCCTGTGCTTAAGCCCAATTGGGTCATTTTTTTGGCACTAATAAATTCTGAAAGAGACCTGCACTTGTGTCCGTTCTGTGCCTTGACAAAGTAAAATGTATCACATAGTTTGAGTTCACACAAAGCTATTAAATATTATTCAACTAAAACTATCACTGTTTTCAACTAATCTACCAACAACTACATTTGCTAGAGTTAGTATATACAGTTGTTTTCCTTTTTTAGTATTTTTCTAAAGGAGGTCCATGTTTCAACATAACTATATATGTGAAGCCATTTAGAAAACTCTGGGTTAAAACAAATAAGTTAAGACAAAATGTTACTTGAGAATCAAATCAGAAGATTGCAACAATTTGAAATTTAGATTTATCAATGTTTGAAATTTTTTTTTTTAGTTTTTTTTTATTAAAATAAAAATCAGATTTTAAGAGGAATGTATTTTAAAATATCATGTTTTACTTTATACCGTATATTGATCAAATAAACACGGTATTGCTGAGTACAGACAACTCAAACACACACTAAAAAAATAAATCGTAACAACTCCACAGTTTTGAAAGATAATAACAATAATTATTAATAATGGATAATAACGGATTGATTTTAAGACCTTGATTTTAACTTTCAAAGCAGTGCATGGGTTAGCACCCAGTTACATCTGTGACCTGGTGACCCTTGCCACCCAAGCCCGCAGTCTTCGTTCTGCATCGAGAATTACCTTGTATCAGCCACGGTGTAAACTCAAGACCATGGGTGGGAGGGCTTTCTCATACAGTGCGCCTAAGCATTGGAATGCACTCCCCATCAGCATTAGGAATGCTGCCTCTCTGGACGGTTCTTAACTTCTTAAGACTTACCTTTAAAGCATTGCTTTTAATTTAGGATGGTCATTTCGTTAACTTTTTGTTCTATCTTATGGTTCATATTTTTATTGTTTTATTGCATCTTTTATTGTTAAGCTGTTTTGCTTGCCTTGTGTAGCTAGTATTTTGCCTTGTAGCTCTTTAAGTTTAAGAAAAGCGCATTACAAATAAAATGTATTATTAAAATGTATTATTATAACATATTTATTTATGCATGGGTATAGATGCCTGTTGAGGGCAATTAACCTTTAAAGGGTTAGTTAACACAAAAGATATCATTATCAATTACTTTAATTAATTACTGACCCTTATGTAGTTCCAAACCCCTGAGATGTTCATTTGTCAAAGCACAGGAAATATGACTTTTCTGTGCGCTTAAAACAAAATATTGAAATCATTCAACAGTTTCTTCTCCTCAGAGTCAGTATAGGGCTCACATTCAGTAGAGTTAATAAATGTATGCCTCGGATGTGCCTGTCCTTTGTTTCAAAGCAAGCCATGTGTGGGCATCTGGGGCTTTAAATCAAGTGTTTGTAAAAGTGTGCCCTATGCAGACACTACAGAGAATAAAAAGTTGTTTTATGTGCGCACAAAAGTATTATCAATGTTTCAAAATATTCAGATTAAGCCCCTGATGGCACATGTACTGACTTGAAGATGTTTTCTGGTATCTTTCTGAACTTTAAACAAGTCTGGACCATTGAAGTAAAGTGAGCATTGCAAAGTATGGTTACCCATACTTAAAATTGATCCTCTGCTTTTGACCTATCCAAATGCACACAACATGGGTGAGAACTGAAACAGTGAGCGTACACCTGAAGCAGTGGGCAGCTATTGCATTCAGTGCCCTTGGAGCAATTAGGGGTTAGATGCCTTGCTCTAGGTATGAAAGATGTAAAGCATTAATGAAAGTTCATTCACTCCCCTATCTTTAATTTCTGCCGGGACCGTGAATCAAACCAACAACCTTTGATTACAACTCTCTAACAGTTAGGCCTTAAACTCCCTAAACCCCCTAAGCCATTAGGCCACAACTTGCTGTCTATGGAGGATGAGAGAACTCTCAGATTTCATCTAAAATATCTTACGAAGGCCTCAGGGGTTCGGAATGACATAAGGATGAGGAAATTAATAACAGAATTTTAATTTTTGTGTGAACTAACCCTTTCAGTCAACACAAGCACAAGCACTATAAATCATGACCTCGCTGACAATGAAATCAGTCTGCATAAAGCAGTGCACTGAAGTCTGGCAGACTCACATTGTGCTTGGCTGCCATTTCACAGCCTTGTTCATTTGTCACTTTCCTCAGATGAACCAGGTCCACTTTGTTAGCCACCAAAACCATAGGGAAAGACTCTCTGTTGACGATATGAAAGAAACAGAACATTTTTTAATCAGGGATGCAGCCGTTCTGAAGAAATAATCAGAGTTGTGTACAAATGATTTCTGACCGGTCTTTCACACGCAGGATGAGCTGGTGAAAGCGGTCAACGTGTTCAAAGCTGGCCTTGTCTGTCACAGAGAACACAATAAGAAAACCGTCACCAGTCCTCATGTACTGCTCTCGCATGGCACTGAACTCCTCCTGACCTGCTGTGTCCAAAACTGCACAAGAGACAAGGTAACCTTCATGTCATACTATACTGTAAAAATGGAGTAACATGGAATATCAAAGAATTGTACAAAAATTTGTTGAATTAAAATGAAACAAATGTTATGAATCTACTTGTGTGTATGAATAAATGGCAGGGTAATTGTCACAGATGAGCTATTTTATAGTAAAATGTGCTTCTCAATAATAATAAATCTAATGATTGATTCTCCCTGTTTTATTTTAAACAGGATTAAAACAGAATCAGAAACAAAAGACCTCATACTAGTGTTCCTAAAAGAATATTTTTCTATCTAATAAATTGTGGCTAAATTAAGTAAATGGTCAAAATTTTGATAAATACATTTTTAATCCTTACAAGTTTAACAATTAACATAAAGTCCAGAAAATTAAAGAACATTTCCTAGATTACATTTAAGAAAAAAGTAAAACATATTTCATATGGCACTTTATTTACCACATTTTAGGTTTTTAAAAAGTTTTAGGCTTGCTGTTTAAAAAAAAATACTTGCAGTATATGTCACAATAATGTATGTTTTATTTTATTCTTGTATTGTTTAAAATTTATTTTATTTCATGCACTCATTCTCCTGTTCTAAATACAGTGGTCAACATTTGAAGTGGATCAAGAAGTTATTCTAAAACTACTGAACAGCGCCCATTCTTGTCTGAGGACAATTTTGAAAAGCATTTTATCAGTTGAGATAGCTTTTTTGGATCATAGCTTACCAACTTCAACCAGTTTATTTAAAGGGGACCTATAAGGCTGCTGGGCTGCTTAAGATGTAAAATAAGTCTCTGATGTCCCAAGTAATTATACTAAGTTTCAGCTCAAAATACCACACAAATAACTCTTTGAAACTGCCCCTTTTGGCTTTGATCGATATTGTGCCATTTTGGCGACTGTCACTTTAAGTTCAAATAAGATTGTCCTCTTTCAAAAGAGGGTGGAGTCTACAGTGTTCATCTGTACATCTTAAAACTTCACATTAATAATCCTCTTAGGTCCCATTTACACTGCTAGTTAAATGTGACCCAGATCGAATCTGTTCTATGATGTATAAACATGGAAAAAAAAAAAAAAAAACGCATACATTCAGAGATTCAGAGATTGGTTTCAGGCCTCCTTCATATGTGAAAATAAATCAGATATAAATCGGATATGTGACAATGCGACTATCATGTAAATTGGCAGATCAGATTTATTGAGGCATTCCGTTTAGTACGGTATTAAACTTGCGAAAATGTGGTACTTCTCTATGGTTTGATGACGTAGAAGGAAGAGTGTTTGTGGAGACGCCAACGGGGTAAACAACAGAGAAAACATGGAGGAGGAAAGTGGTCAGTGGTCGACAGCAGAAGTTACCTGCCTTCTTGCTCTGTGGAGAGATGAGTCAGTTCAAGATACAATTAGAGGGTCCTACAGAAACTAATCTGTTTTTGAAGATATTGCGGCTGCAATGGCAGCCCTTTCCCTCCTCCTCCGCCTCAAAATCATTTTAAAGTTGGGCAAACTTCGCATATTTCGCAGAGCTAAAAGCAGTAATTTTTTTCCATCATGGCTAGTGTGACGCAGATGCTAGAACCTACCTTTACACATGCGCGACGTTGTAAATTGTATAGCAAGTGTAAATACATGAATCAGATATGAGTCACAGTTAAAAGAACGTGTAAATGGACCTGACATTGTAAATATAACAGTGAAACGGTACAGTAAAAACTGCTGGCTGCTTCTCACTCAGGGCTGTTTATGGTAACGAGGAAGAGGTTGTCACTTATGGGGGGCTTTTTTTTTACTTTTTTTAGTTTTAGATGGATTTCCATTTACTATGACTTTATGTTGTAATTAGGCTTTGATCAACTGCAAATACACAATCACATGAGAGAACTTAGATCATTAATATTACTTTACGATACTATAAAACACCGATAATGAGGTATTGGAACATACCATCCAAAATAGCCCACTGGCCATCGATCTCTGTGTGTTTCAAGTAGGAGTCTTCTATAGTAGGATCATAATCAGGTACAAAGATCTTTTGGAAAAACTGGATGGTAAGAGCACTCTTTCCCACACCTCCGTCTCCCACTACCACCAGCTTATATGTGGGCAGATTGTCACCAGGAACCGCACTGTTAGCCATAATAACAGCTACACCTGAGAACAAATTAAACACGACACGGTTACCTTTATAGTAAGCATATGAACAGCAAAGGTAATTATAGTAAAAAAAATAAAATAAACTACTAGTTATCCACATACTACCACAAGTAGGGATGTAACGAATCACAAATTTCACAGTTCGAATCACACTGCAGTTTTTTAGTCACAGATCGGACCATTTTTCAGATCATCATAAATGGGAGAAGGCTAATGTCATTCACTTTCTATTTATTACAAAAACATAACAGAAAGAAACTTTTGGTTTTAACAAAAATAACTTAGAACCTGTCATTTTAATAAAACTCAAGAAATAACAACCTGAATTTAAATATTTCATACTTTATTTCTTCTTATTATTATACGTTTTTATAAAATGACATTTAATGAGGCATTATTTTATTAATTATGCACTAATTTGGAAAATCACCAATGACACCTCTCCCTCATTGTCCCACAACCCCCACTTTGGGAACCACTGATTTAATTCTATAAGCATCAAATAGGTGACAGTGCTGCACATTTCTTCTGTTTTACGTGAAATAAAGCTGAAAGTGGTGATAAGAAGGGTCAGATGAGGTTTTCTGCGGTTTGGGAACAATTCTGCACAGAGCTCATTTAGAATAAAGAGATGCATTACAAAGCCTTTGGTCTAGACGCAACCACTGTGGTTGTTTATAATTGCTGGTGTTTTCTGCACAACACAAGCCTTGAATTTTCCAAACCCAAAGTAATTTTTTATTTTGGATTGCAGCAAAAACAGAATTACACTTCATTAAAGCTTTATGATGCTTTTTAGAGACTGTGAAAATGAGCACAAGTATACTTAGTAGTATAGAGAAAATAAAGAAAACTCATAATTAACTAATGAATTTATATCTCTGCACATGAATTCTTCCCCTTCCCCTTTAGCTATCTCACAATGTTGATTTCTTCCACTCAAAACGCACTTCATATTTATGAAAAAGGGAATAGAAACTGGCTTGTGACTTTCTGGAGGGTGAAATGTATTTTAAAGTGCCCTGTGTAAAAGATATTACACTGTGAAAATAGATTATACATTACAATATTATTGAGGAAATGAACAGACAGTTTAAAATGGTTTGTCCTTGAATAATCTTAGAAGTTTTATTATACATTAACATGAAATATTCCATACAAGCAGTATTATTATTTTCTTTATGTATATATTTAAATATCTGTAAAGATTAAAATGTGTAATTGTTAATCATTATTAGGTTTAAATGATATTGTAATCATAACTATACATATTGTAATAATTTTGCTATAAATATGGACATTGATTTCCAATAAATAAAAAATAGACACTGTGCAAAAACTATTAACAACAGCAAGATTCACGAGCAAGTGTCTATTTTTATTGGGTTACCGTAAATAAAAATGTACTTAAAGGTTGTATGTTATTAAAAATGCTACTACTTTACAGTCCAGTTCCACACTTACATAATAACTACTTATTATACTAATTATATCTAAAACTAAACCCATGAACTTTAACTCAAAGCCATGTGATTATCTTAAATTACCAGTGCTAAGTTAGTACTCTAAGTACTCTAAATTAAAGTACAACCAAAAAAAAAGTTAAACAATAAAACATTTTCTTACCTAAAAAGAGTACTGTAGCACAGAGCAGAGTTTGAGAAAGATGGAAGTGTTTGGTCGGCCTGTGATCAGGGCACTGGGCTATTCAGGAGGAAAAGTCTGTCAGTGGGTGACGGCCACCCCTTCCTGCGGCCCACAATGTGAGGAAGGAGTAAACTTCCTTCCTAATTCCAACAGGCCTGGACATTTGACTGATCTCACTTTCATTAGGGAACTAAGAGACACCCCTCAACCAAACAAACCCATGATAGAGACCTTAAACTGACCTCTTTACAGGTCATGTACTCTAGTAACAGGCAGCTGGCATTCAGCCCAAAATTCATAATGTCATTATTGTTTCACCATTATTTTATTAATTGGAAAGTGACACAAAGTGTTTGATAAAAGTCTCTTTCACACTTACAGACTTTCCAGTAAACTGGCTTGAAGAGATAATTTGTCGACATGTTCTTTTTAAAAATATCTGAAAATGAACCCTTTTCACAAGCCTGTTATGACACGTTTCACGGTCATCAGCATTTTAAATCCTTAAAAGTTATTAGTATTTAGATAAAAAAATAATGATAATTAATATGCAATTCAGTATGTATCACCTTTGCTCCAAATTACAAAAAACTAATTACCGCTTGAGACATTTTAAACAGAGTCTATGGGACAGGACAGTAAATTTGACGTTATTCTCTGCTCTGGCTGCAGTCATCAGTCTTACACTATTTTTTTTTTTTTTTTTTTGCTTTTTCTGAACGTCTTTATAACATATTTTTTCTTTCATTATTTAAACAAATAAGATTATTAAAAAATATTTGTTGTATTCTTCCATTCCCTGCGCTCTAAGTTTTCCTAACAATGACCAACTCTGCTACTGTGAAACCTGGAAATGTGAAAAAGATCTATTTGTTTCTACATTTTTCCAGAATTTTTTTTTGGATTTTCTCAGTGATGTCATAGAAAAACAATAGGTGCGTTCGACATAAAGCTCAGCTGCAGCCGGTGATCAACGAGATTAGCCGAGCGCAGACGGGGCGGAGTTGAAAACGGAGCCGTCAAGACGGACAGCTGGACACTTCGGGACTCAAAGTTGCTGCAGTCATGATGACCGATCACATGGCGTCATCATATTTTTTTTGTTATTTTTATTTATAACAACAAAACATTTACAAATAAAACAGAATACAGGCTCTTCAAACTATAGTTCCTTTTTAAACAATAAGAGAGAATTATGAATAAAATATATAACAAATGCATGAGAGAAATAAGAGGAAATGAGAGGTTAATATAAACATAAAAACGAACAAGTCTATTAAATACAAAGCAATAAGCATAAATTCTAGGAGTTAAACATCAATCTTTAGGCTAATACTTCTTGTTTGAATATGCTAAAAAAGGGTTAACATATATGTACATTTATAGATATAAAAATTTCCCATGTAAAAAGCAAAACAAGGTGTTTTGATTAGGTCTTAATAAATGACATTATTTTGGATGATGAATGAATTTTCAAAAAAGCATTTTAATCCAAAAAGATTGTGTTGAAAAGAACAAAAGGTAAAATAAGTGAGCTATGTAGAAGTTTCCCAGAAAGAGCAGGTAGCCTTTAAACTGCTAGACAGAAAATAAAATATATATTTAAATTATAATAATAAAGCCATTTTATAATTATTTAATAAAATAGTTCTTTACTTTAATTTGTTAAGAGAGCTTTAGGGTGGCAGGATCAATGATGATGATTTTCTTATTTCAAGTCTGTAAGACTTATTTGAGTTCATATTTAGGTTATTCACTAAAATATACACTAAAATATATCATTTAAATCGTTCATGGAGATGAATGCAGTAAATAGTCTGTATAAAAAAGTTGAAAATAAACCTGTGCAAATAACCTTTATAACCAGATTATTTAACAAAAGATGATACTGCAGTAAAATATTGGTAGTCTTTTAATAAGCAAGATGTGTACAGGATAAAGAGGGTGTGAAAAGTGAATTGTTTGTTTTGAAACTTTTGAATCGGAATTTGTCCAATTATAAACCCGAAATACACGTGTTTGTTGTCATGTGGTGAACTCGGCCAATCGTGTAATATCGGTGTCGTCATCAAAGCTCCTGCAGTCGCTCTTCTGAAGCTGCACGGTCTAAGTTTGCCGTCTGATCTCGGAGCGCTGTCGCGGTACTTTGATGCCACATGTGACAGTCACGTGGCGTCGGCGCAGCATCAATCCGGACAAGATTTCTAACCAGAATGCACCGCTTTAAAACAGATTTCGATCGATCTGCGCAGGGCATGCACTAAATTCCAGGGGTTTCATTACCACGACGTAAAATGGGCGTGGCTCGGTCGGTGTTTGGGAAACGCCCCCTTAAAAAAAAAAACAATACTGAGAGGTCACCGATCATGCGCAGTACAGGTTCTTTTTTAGCGCGGTCATTTCAAACAGGATGATTATGGATAAAGAACCTACCGCGATGGATAACGAGGGAAAAAAAACAATCATACAGGTTATTTTTTTGTTTTTATAATGTTATATTTTAAAGATTTCATTAGCAAAAACAGCTGACCTCGTTTTACTCCGTTTTACTGTCTCTGGGCTTTTGTACTTCCATTTTAAACGAAATAATAATGGTTTTGGTAAGATTAACCGTGTTTTTGTAGTTTAAAATATGGTATTCAGTCATGTTTTAACAAATAAATACCACATTTTCTGTAATAAATCGTGGTTAATTTTTCTTTCTCGATCTTAGTTAATTTACATAACTCATATTTATTTTCTATTTTTATTTAAAGTGATTATACACAAAACAACTGAGATCAGGACAGGTATCTGATGTTACCTTATATAATATAAAAGTGATCATACATGAAACACCTGAGATCAGGACAGGTATCTGATGTTACTGTATATAATATAAAAGTGATCATATATGAAACACCTGAGATCAGGACAGGTATCTGATGTTACTGTATATAATATAAAAGTGATCATACATGAAACACCTGAGATCAGGACAGGTATCTGATGTTACTGTATATAATATAAAAGTGATCATATATGAAACACCTGAGATCAGGACAGGTATCTGATGTTACTGTATATAATATAAAAGTGATCATACATGAAACACCTGAGATCAGGACAGGTATCTGATGTTACTGTATATAATATAAAAGTGATTATACATGAAACCCCTGGGATCAGGACAGGTATCTGATGTTACTGTATATAAAAGTGATCATACATGAAACCCCTGGGACCAGGACAGGTATCTGATGTTACTGTATATAAAAGTGATCATACATGAAACCCCTGGGATCAGGACAGGTATCTGATGTTACTGTATATAATATAAAAGTGATCATACATGAAACACCTGAGATCAGGACAGGTATCTGATGCTACTGTATATGATATATAAAGTATTTGACACAAAAGCCGTGGGATTGGGACAGGTATCTTT